>NW_027480428.1:7272727-7575757 GCF_051401765.1 Calliopsis andreniformis
AGCATAAAATACAATATAAATACAACAGTTTTTCCATCGTATAAAACGAATAATTGCAACCAGTATGAAACCTATGGTCATTTCTACTTTCCGAGCAACCTAGGCTTCACCCTAGGGCGTTGCTCCAACAGATTGTATAGTTAGGGCCTTAGAAGTCAACGCCCGAACCCTAAAATATAAAAAAAATACAACAGTGTTTCCATCATATAACAGGAATTATTGCAACCAGTTTGAAAGTGATGGCCTATTCTACGTTCCGGGCAACCTAGGTTTCACTCCAGGGCGTTCCTCCACCAGACCGAATAGTGACGGCCTAAGCAGTCAACGCCAGAAGCATAAAAAACGATATAAATACAACAGCTTTTCCATCGTATAAAACGAATAATTGCAACCAGTGTGAAGGTAATGGTCATTTCTACGTTCCGAGCACCCTAGGCGTCACTCTAGGGCGTTGCTCCACCAAATCTAATAGCTACGGCCTTAGAAGTCAACGCCAGGGGCATAAAATACAATATAAATACAACAGCGTTTCCATCGTATAAAACGAATAATTGCAAGCAGTGTGAAAGTTATGGTCATTTCTACATTCCGAGCAACCTAGGCTTCACTCTAGGGCGTTGCTCCACCAGATCGAAGAGTTAGGTCCTTAGAAGTAAACGCCAGAAGCATAAAATACGATATAAATACAACAGCTTTTCCATCGTATAAAAGGATTAATTGCAACCAGTTTGAAAGTGATGGTCATTTCTACTTTCCGAGCAACCTAGGCTTCACCCTAGGGCGTTGCTCCAACAGATTGAATAGTTAGGGTCTTAGAGGTCAACGCCCGAAGCATAAAATGCAATAAAAATACAACAGTTTTCCCATCGTATAAAACGAATAATTGTAACCAGTTTGAAGGTGATGGCCAGTTCTACCTTCCGGGCAACCTAGACTTCACTCTAGGGAGTTGCTCCACCAGATCGAATAGATAGTGCCTTAGAAGTCAACGCCAGAAGCATAAAATACAAAATAAATGCGACAGTTTTTCCATCGTATAAAACGAATAATTGCAACCAGTATGAAACTTATGGTCATTTCTACTTTCCGAGCAACCTAGGCTTCACCCTAGGGCGTTGCTCCAACAGATTGAATAGTTAGGGCCTTAGAAGTCAACGAACGAAGCATAAAATGCAATAAAAATGCAACAGTGTTTCCATCATATAACAGGAATAATTGCGACCAGTTTGAAAGTGATGGCCAATTCTACGTTCCGGGCAACCTAGGCTTCACTCTAGGGCGTTGCTCCACCAGATCGAATAGTTAGTGCCTTAGAAGTCAACGCCAGAAGCATAAAATACAATATAAATACAACAGTTTTTCCATCGTATGAAACAAATAATTGCAACCAGTATGAAACTTATGGTTATTTCTACTTTCCGAGCAACCTAGGCTTCACCCTAGGGCGTTGCTCCAACAGATTGAATAGTTAGGGCCTTAGAAGTCAACGCCCGAAGCATAAAATGCAATAAAAATACAACAGTGTTTCCATCGTATAACAGGAATAATTGCAACCAGTTTGAAAGTGACGGCCAATTCTACGTTCCGGGCAACCTAGGTTTCACTCCAGGGCGTTGCTCCACCAGACCGAATAGTTACGGCCTAAGAAGTCAACGCCAGAAGCATAAAATACAATATAAATACAACAGTTGTTCCATCGTATAAAACGAATAATTGCAACCAGTTTGAAAGTGATGGCCAATTCTACCTTCCGGACAACCTAGGCTTCACTCTAGGGCGTTTCTCCACCAGATCGAATAGTTAGTGCCTTAGAAGTCAACGCCAGAAGCATAAAATACAATATAAATACAACAGTTTTTCCATCGTATAAAACGAATAATTGCAACCAGTATGAAACTTATGGTCATTTCTACTTTCCGAGCAACCTAGGCTTCACCCTAGGGCGTTGCTCCAACAGATTGAATAGTTAGGGCCTTAGAAGTCAACGCCCGAACCCTAAAATATAAAAAAAATACAACAGTGTTTCCATCATATAACAGGAATTATTGCAACCAGTTTGAAAGTGATGGCCTATTCTACGTTCCGGGCAACCTAGGTTTCACTCCAGGGCGTTCCTCCACCAGACCGAATAGTGACGGCCTAAGCAGTCAACGCCAGAAGCATAAAAAACGATATAAATACAACAGCTTTTCCATCGTATAAAACGAATAATTGCAACCAGTGTGAAGGTAATGGTCATTTCTACGTTCCGAGCACCCTAGGCGTCACTCTAGGGCGTTGCTCCACCAAATCTAATAGCTACGGCCTTAGAAGTCAACGCCAGGGGCATAAAATACAATATAAATACAACAGCGTTTCCATCGTATAAAACGAATAATTGCAAGCAGTGTGAAAGTTATGGTCATTTCTACATTCCGAGCAACCTAGGCTTCACTCTAGGGCGTTGCTCCACCAGATCGAATAGTTAGGTCCTTAGAAGTAAACGCCAGAAGCATAAAATACGATATAAATACAACAGCTTTTCCATCGTATAAAAGGATTAATTGCAACCAGTTTGAAAGTGATGGTCATTTCTACTTTCCGAGCAACCTAGGCTTCACCCTAGGGCGTTGCTCCAACAGATTGAATAGTTAGGGTCTTAGAGGTCAACGCCCGAAGCATAAAATGCAATAAAAATACAACAGTGTTTCCATCATATAACAGGAATAATTGCAACCAGTTCGAAAGTGATGGCCAATTCTACGTTCCGGGCAAGCTAGGCTTCACTCTAGGGCATTGCTCCACCAGATCGAATAGTTAGTGCCCTAGAAGTCAACGCCAGAAGCATAAAATACAATTTAAATACAACAGCTTTTCCATCGTATAAAACGAATAATTGCAACCAGTATGAAACTTATGGTCATTTCTACTTTCCGAGCAACCTAGGCTTCACCCTAGGGCGTTGCTCCACCAGACCGAATAGTTACGGCCTAAGAAGTCAACGCCAGAAGCATAAAAAACGATATAAATACAACAGCTTTTCCATCGTATAAAACGAATAATTGCAACCAGTGTGAGAGTAATTGTCATTTCTACGTTCCGAGCACCCTAGGCGTCACTCTAGGGCGTTGCTCCACCACATCTAATAGCTACGGCCTTAGAAGTCAACGCCAGAGGCATAAAATACAATATAAATACAACTGCGTTTCCATCGTATAAAACGAATAATTGCAACCAGTGTGAAAGTTATGGTCATTTCTACATTCCGAGCAACCTAGGCTTCACTCTAGGGCGATGCTCTACCAGATCGAATTGTTAGGTCCTTGGAAGTAAACGCCAGAAGCATAAAATACGATATAAATACAACAGCTTTTCCATCGTATAAAAGGATTAATTGCAACCAGTTTGAAAGTGATGGTCATTTCTCCTTTCCGGGCAATCTCGGCTTCACTCTAGGGCGTTGCTCCACCAGATCGAATAGTTAGTGCCTTAGAAGTCAACGCCAGATGTATAAAATACAATATAAGTACAACAGTTTTTCCATCGTATAAAACGAGTAATTGTAACCAGTTTGAAGGTGACGGCCAATTCTACCTTCCGGGCAACCTAGACTTCACTCTAGGGAGTTGCTCCACCAGATCGAATAGATAGTGCCTTAGAAGTCAACGCCAGAAGCATAAAATACAAAATAAATGCGACAGTTTTTCCATCGTATAAAACGAATAATTGCAACCAGTATGAAACTTATGGTCATTTCTACCTTCCGAGCAACCTAGGCTTCACCCTAGGGCGTTGCTCCAACAGATTGAATAGTTAGGGCCTTAGAAGTCAACGAACGAAGCATAAAATGCAATAAAAATGCAACAGTGTTTCCATCATATAACAGGAATAATTGCGACCAGTTTGAAAGTGATGGCCAATTCTACGTTCCGGGCAACCTAGGCTTCACTCTAGGGCGTTGCTCCACCAGATCGAATAGTTAGTGCCTTAGAAGTCAACGCCAGAAGCATAAAATACAATATAAATACAACAGTTTTTCCATCGTATGAAACAAATAATTGCAACCAGTATGAAACTTATGGTTATTTCTACTTTCCGAGCAACCTAGGCTTCACCCTAGGGCGTAGCTCCAACGGATTGAATAGTTAGGGCCTTAGAAGTCAACGCCCGAAGCATAAAATACGAAATAAATAGAACAGTTTTTCCATTGTATAAAACGAATAATTGCTACCAGTGTAAAAGTTATGGTCATTTCTACGTTCCGGGCAACCTCGGCTTCACTCTAGGGCGTTGTTCCGCCAGATCGAATGGTTAGGGCCTAAGAAGTCAACGCCAGAAGCATAAAATACGATATAAATACAACAGCTTTTCCACCGTATAAAACGAATAATTGCAACCAGTGTGAAAGTTATGGCCATTTCTACGTTCCGGGCAACCTAGGCTTCACTCTATGGCGTTCTTCCATCACATCGAATAGCTACGGCCTCAGAAGTCAACGCCTGAAGTATAAAATACAATAAAAATACAACAGTCTTTCCATCCTATAACAGGAATAATTGCAACCCGTGTGAATGTGATGGTCATTTCTACGTTCCAGGCAACCTAGGCTTCACTCTAGGGCGTTGTTCCGCCAGATCGAATAGTTAGGGCCTAAGAAGTGAACGCCAGAAGCATAAAATACAATATAAATACAACAGTTTTTCCATCATATAAAACGAATAATTGCAACCAGTATGAAAGTTATGGTCATTTTTACTTTCCGGGCAACCTAGGATTCACCCTAGGGCGTTGCTCCAACAGATTGAATAGTTAGGGCCTTAGAAGTCAATGCTCGAAGCATAAAATGCAATAAAAATACAACAGTTTTTCCATCTTATAACAGGAATAATTGCAACCAGTTTGAAAGTGATGGCCAATTCTACGTTCCGGGCAACCTAGGCTTCACTCTAGGGCGTTGCTCCACCAGATCGAATAGTTAGTGCCTTAGAAGTCAACGCCAGAAGCATAAAATACGATATGAATACAACAGCTTTTCCATCGTATAAAAGGATTAATTGCAACCAGTTTGAAAGTGATGGTCATTTCTCCTTTCCGGGCAACCTCGGCTTCACTCTAGGGCGTTGCTCCGCTAGATCGAACAGCTAGGGCCTTAGAAGTCAACGCCAGAAGCATAAAATACAATATAAATACAACAGTTTTTCCATCGTATAAAACGAATAATTGCAACCAGTATGAAACTTATGGTCATTTCTACTTTCCGAGCAACCTAGGCTTTCACCCTAGGGCGTTGCTCCAACAGATTGAATAGTTAGGGTCTTAGAAGTCAACGCCCGAACCATAAAGTGCAAAAAAAATACAACAGTGCTTCCATCATATAACAGGAATAATTGCAACTAGTTTGAAAGTGATGGCCAATACTACGTTCCGGGCAACCTAGGCTTCACTCTAGGGCGTTGCTCCACCAGATCGAATAGCTAGTGCCTTAGAAGTTAACGCCAGAAGCATAAAAAACACTATAAATGCAACAGCTTTTCCATCGTATAAAACGAATAATTGCAACCAGTATGAAACTTATGGTCATTTCTACTTTCCGAGCAACCTAGGCTTCACACTAGGGCGTTGCTCCAACGGATTGAATAGTTAGGGCCTTAGAAGTCAACGCCCGAACTATAAAATTCAAAAAAAATACAGCAGTGTTTCCATCATATAACAGGTATAATTGCAGCCAGTTTGAAATTGATGGCCAATTCTACGTTCCGGGCAACCTAGGCATCACTCTCTTGCGTTGCTGCACCAGATCGAATAGTTAGTGCCTAAGAGGTCAACGCCAGAAGCATAAAAAACGATATAAATACAACAGTTTTTCCATCGTATAAAACGAATAATTGCTACCAGTGTGAAGGTTATGGTCATTTCTACGTTCCGGGCCACCTAGGCTTCACTCTAAGGCGTTGCTCGACCAGATCGAATAGCTAGGGACTTAGAAGTCAACGCCCGAGGCATAAAATACAAAATAAATAGAACAGTTTTACCATCATATAAAACGAATAATTGCTACCAGTGTGAAAGTTATGGACATTGCTACGTTCCGCGGAACCTAGGCTTCACCCAAGGTCGTTGTTCCACCAGATGGAATAGCTAGGGCCTAAGAAGACAACGCCAGAAGCATAAAATACGATATAAATGCAACAGCTTTTCCATCGTATAAAACGAATAATTGCAACCAGTGTTAATGTAATGGTCATTTCTACGTTCCGGGCAACCTAGGCTTCACTCTAGGGCGCTGCTCCACCACATCGAATAGATAGGGCCTTAGAAATCAACGCCAGAAGCATAAAATACAATAAAGATGCAACAGTTTTTCCATCGTATAACAGGAATAACTGCAAACAGTGTGAAAGTAATGATCATCCCTACGTTCCAGGCAACCTAGGCTCCACTCTAGGGCGTTGTTCCACCAGATCGAATAGTTAGGGCCTAAGAAGTCAACGTCAGAAGCATAAAATACAATATCATTATAACAGTTTTTCCATCGCATAAAACGAATAATAGCAACCAGTATGAAAGTTTTGGTCATTTCTACGTTCCGGGCAACATAGGCTTTACTCTAGGTCGTTGCTCCACCAGGTCAAATAGCTAGCAACTTAGAAATAAACGCCAGAAGCATGGAATACAATAAAAATACAACAGTTTTTCTATCGTATAACAGGAATAATTGCAACCAGTGTGAAGGTAATGGTCATTTCTACGTTCCGGGCAACGTAGGTTTCACTCTAGGGCGTTGATCCACAAGAGGGAATAGTTAGGGCCCAAGGAGTCAACGCCAGAACCATAAAATACAATATAAATACAACAGCTTTTCAATCGTATAAAACGAATAATTGCAACCAGTGTGAAATTTATGGTCATACCTACATTCCGAGCAACCTAGACTTCACTCTAGAGCGTTTCTCCACCAGATCGAATAGTTAGGTCCTTAGAAGTCAACGCCAGCAGCATAAAATACGATATAAATACAACAGTTTGTCCATCGTAGAACAGGAATAATTGCAACCAGTGTGAAGGTAATGGTCATTTCTGCGTTCCGGGCAACCTAGGCTTCACTCTAGGGCGTTGCTCCACCAGATCGAATAGTTAGGGCCTTCGAAGTCCACGCCAGAAGCGTAAAATACGATAAAGATGCAACAGTTTCTCCATCGTATAAAACGAATGATTGCAACCAGTGTGAAATTTATGGCCATTCCTACATTCCGAGCAACCTAGGCTTCACTCTAGAGCGTTGCTCCACAAGATCGAATAGTTAGGTCCTTAGACGTCAACGCCAGAAGCATAAAATACGATATAAATACAACAGTTTGTCCATCGTAGAACAGGAATAATTCCAACCAGTATGAAAGTTATGGTCATTTCTGCGTTCCGGGCAACCTAGGCTTCACTCTAGGGCGTTGGTCCACCTGATCAAACAGTTAGGGCCTTAGAAGTCAACGCCCGAAGCATAAAATACAATATAAATACAACAGTTTTTCCATCGAATAAAACGAACAATTGCAACCAGTGTGAAAGTTAACGTCATTTCTCCTTTCCGGGCAACCTAGGCTTCACTATAGATCGTTGCTCCTCCAGATCGAATAGCTAGGGACTTAGAATTAATCGCCAGAGTCATAAAGTACGATAAATATACAACAGTTTTTCCATCGTATAACAGGACTAATTGCAACCAGTGTGAAAGTTATGGTCATTTCTACGTTCCGGGCAACCTAGGCTTCACTCTAGGTCGTTGCTCCACCAGGTCAAATAGCTAGCAACTTAGAATTAAACGCCAGAAGCATAGAATACAATAAAAATACAACAGTTTTTCCATCGTATAACAGGAATAATTGCAACCAGTGTGAATGGAATGGTCATTTCTATGTTCCGGGCAACCTGGGACTCATTCTAGGGCGTTGCTCCAACAGATTGAACAGTTAGCGCCTTAAAAGTCAATGCACGAAGCATAAAATGTAATAAAAATACAACAGTTTTTCCATCGTATAACAGGAATAATTGCAACCAGTGTGAAAGTAATGGTCATTTCTACGTACCGGGCAACCTAGGTTTCACTCCATGGCGTTGCTCCACCAGATCGAATAGCTAGGTCCTAAGAAGTCAACGCCAGAAGCATAACATATGAAATAAATACAACGGCTTTTCCATCGTATAAAACGAATAATTGCAACCAGTGTGAAAGTAATGGTCATTTCTACGTTCCGAGAAACCTTGGCGTCACTCTAGGGCGTTGCTGCACCAGATCGAATAGATAGGGACTTAGAATTCATCGCTAAAAGCATAAAACACAATTAAAATACAACAGTTTTTCCATCGTATAACAGGAATAATTGCAACCAGTGTGAAATTTATGGACATTCCTACATTCCGAGCAACCTAGGCTTCACTCTAGACCGTTGCCCCACAAGATGGAATAGTTAGGTCCTTAGACGTCAACGCCAGAAGCATAAAATACGATATAAATACAACAGTTTGTCCATCGTAGAACAGGAATAATTGCAACCAGTGTGAAAGTTATGGTCATTTCTACGTTCCGGGCAACCTAGGCTTCACTCTAGGGCGTTGATCCACCAGAGGGAATAGTTAGGGCCTAAGAATTCAACGCCAGAAGAATAAAATACAATATAAGTTCAACAGTTATTCCATCGTATAAAATGAGTAGTTGCAAACATTGCGAAAGTACTGGTCATTTCTACGTTCCGGGTAACCTAGGCTTCACTCTATGGCGTTGTTCCACCAGATCGAATAGTTAGGGCCTAAGAAGTCAACGCCATAAGAATAAAATACAATATAAACATAACAGTTTTTCTATCGAATAACACGAATAATAGCAACCTGTGTGAAAGTTATGGTCATTTCAACGTTCCGGGCAATCTAGGCTTCACTTTAGGGCGTTGGTCCACCAGATCAATCAGTTAGGGCCTTAGAAGTCAACGCTCGAACCATAAAATGCAAAATAAATAGAACAGTTTTTCCATTGCATAAAACGAATAATTGCTACCAGTGTAAAAGTTATGGTCATCTCTACGTTCCGGGCAACCTAGGCTTCACTCTAGGGCGTTGCTCCACCAGATCGACTAGTTAGGGCCTTCGAAATCCACGCCAGAAGCGTAAAATACGATAAAGATGCAACAGTTTTTCCATCGTATAAAACGAATGATTGCAACCAGTGTGAAATTTATGGTCATTCCTACATTCCGAGCAGCCTAGGCTTCACTCTAGAGCGTTGCTCCACAAGGTCGAATAGTTAGGTCCTCAGACGTCAACGCCAGAAGCATAAAATACGATATAAATACAACAGTTTGTCCATCGTAGAACAGGAATAATTGCAACCAGTGTGAAAGTTATGGTCATTTCTGCGTTCCGGGCAACCTAGGCTTCACCCTAGGGCGTTGCTCCACCTGATCAAACAGTTAGGGCCTTAGAAGTCAATGCCCGAAGCATAAAATACAATATAAATACAACAGTTTTTCCATCGAATAAAACGAATAATTGCAACCAGTGTGAAAGTTAACGTCATTTCTACTTTCCGGGCAACCTAGGCTTCACCCTAGGGCGTTGCTCCAACAGATTGAATAGTTAGGGCCGTAGAAGTCAATGCCCGAAGAATAAAATGCAATAAATATACAACAGCTTTTCCATCATATAACAGGAATAATTGCAACCAGTGTGAAAGTAATGGTCATTTCTACGTTCCGGGCAACCTAGGCTTCACCCTAGGGCGTTGTTCCACCAGATCGAATAGTTAGGGCCTAAGAAGTGAGCGCCAGAAGCATAAAATACAATATAAATACAACAGTTTTTCCATCATATAAAACGAATAATTGCAACCAGTATGAAAGTTATGGTCATTTCTACTTTCCGGGAAACCTAGGCTTCACCCTAGGGCGTTGCTCGAACCGATGGAATAGCTAGGGCCTTAGAAGTCAATGCCCGACGCATAAAATGCAATAAAAATACAACAGATTTTACATCCTATAACAGGAATAATTGCTACCAGTGTGAAAGTTATGGCCATTTCTACGTTCCGGCCCACCTAGGCTTCACTCTAAGGCGTTGCTCGACCAGATCGAATAGGTAGGGACTTAGAAGTCAACGCCCGAAGCATAAAATACAAAATAAATAGAACAGTTTTTCCATCATATAAAACGAATAATTGCTACCAGTGTGAAAGTTATGGTCATTGCTACGTTCCGCGGAACCTAGGCTTCACCCAAGGTCGTTGTTCCACCAGATGGAATAGCTAGGGCCTAAGAAGACAACGCCAGAAGCATAAAATACGATATAAATGCAACAGCTTTTCCATAGTATAAAACGAATAATTGCAACCAGTGTTAATGTAATGGTCATTTCTACGTTCCGGGCAACCTAGGCTTCACTCTAGGGCGCTGCTCCACCACATCGAATAGTTAGGGCCTTAGAAATCAACGCCAGAAGCATAAAATACAATAAAGATGCAACAGTTTTTCCATCCTATAACAGGAATAACTGCAAACAGTGTGAAAGTAATGGTCATTTCTACGTTCCGGGCAACGTAGGTTTCACTCTAGGGCGTTGATCCACAAGAGGGAATAGTTAGGGCCCAAGGAGTCAACGCCAGAAGCATAAAATACAATATAAATACAACAGCTTTTCAATCGTATAGAACGAATAATTGCAACCAGTGTGAAATTTATGGTCATACCTACATTCCGAGCAACCTAGACTTCACTCTAGAGCGTTTCTCCACCAGATCGAATAGTTAGGTCCTTAGTAGTCAACGCCAGCAGCATAAAATACGATATAAATACAACAGTTTGTCCATCGTAGAACAGGAGTAATTGCAACCAGTGTGAAGGTAATGGTCATTTCTGCGTTCCGGGCAACCTAGGCTCCACTCTAGGCCGTTGCTCCACCAGATCGAATAGTTAGGGCCTTCGAAGTCCACGCCAGAAGCGTAAAATACGATAAAGATGCAACAGTTTTTCCATCGTATAAAACGAATGATTGCAACCAGTGTGAAATTTATGGCCATTCCTACATTCCGAGCAACCTAGGCTTCACTCTAGGGCGTTGTTCCGCCAGATCGAATAGTTAGGGCCTAAGAAGTCAACGCCAGAAGCATAAAATACAATACAAGTATAACAGTTTTTCCATCGTAGAAAACGAATAATAGCAACCAGTGTGAAAGTTATGGTCATTTCTACGTTCAGGGCAACCTAGGCTTCACTCTAGGGCGTTGCTCCACCTGATCAAACAGTTAGGGCCTTAGAAGTCAACGCCCGAAGCATTAAATACAAAATAAATAGAACAGTTTTTTCATTGTATAAAACGAATAATTGCTACCAGTGTAATAGTTATGGTCATTTCTACGTTCCGGGCAACCTAGGCTCCACCCTAGGCCGTTGTTCCACCTGATCGCATAGTTAGGGCCTAAGAAGTGAACGCCAGAAGCATAAAATACAATATAAATACAACAGTTTTTCCATCATATATAACGAATAATTGCAACCAGTATGAAAGTTATGGTCATTTTTACTTTCCGGGCTACCTAGGCTTCACCCTAGGGCGTTGCTCCAACAGATTGAATAGTTAGGGCCTTAGAAGTCAATGCTCGAAGCATAAAATGCAATAAAAATACAACAGTTTTTCCATTATATAACAGGAATAATTGCAACCAGTTCGAAAGTGATGGCCAATTCTACGTTCCGGGCAAGCTAGGCTTCACTCTAGGGCATTGCTCCACCAGATCGAATAGTTAGTGCCTTAGAAGTCAACGCCAGAAGCATAAAATACAATATAAATACAACAGCTTTTCCATCGTATAAAACGAATAATTGCAACCAGTAAGAAACGTATGGTCATTTCTACTTTCCGAGCAACCTAGGCTTCACCCTAGGGCGTTGCTCCACCAGACCGAATAGTTACGGCCTAAGAAGTCAACGCCAGAAGCATAAAAAACGATATAAATACAACAGCTTTTCCATCGTACAAAACGAATAATTGCAACCAGTGTGAAAGTAATTGTCATTTCTACGTTCCGAGCACCCTAGGCGTCACTCTAGGGCGTTGCTCCACCACATCTAATAGCTACGGCCTTAGAAGTCAACGCCAGAGGCATAAAATACAATATAAATACAACTGCGTTTCCATCGTATAAAACGAATAATTGCAACCAGTGTGAAAGTTATGGTCATTTCTACATTCCGAGCAACCTAGGCTTCACTCTAGGGCGATGCTCCACCAGATCGAATTGTTAGGTCCTTGGAAGTAAACGCCAGAAGCATAAAATACGATATAAGTACAACAGCTTTTCCATCGTATAAAAGGATTAATTGCAACCAGTTTGAAAGTGATGGTCATTTCTCCTTTCCGGGCAACCTCGGCTTCACTCTAGGGCGTTGCTCCACCAGATCGAATAGTTAGTGCCTTAGAAGTCAACGCCAGATGTATAAAATACAATATAAGTACAACAGTTTTTCCATCGTACAAAACGAATAATTGTAACCAGTTTGAAGGTGATGGCCAATTCTACCTTCCGGGCAACCTAGGCTTCACTCTAGGGCGTTGCTCCACCAGATCGAATAGATAGTGCCTTAGAAGTCAACGCCAGAAGCATAAAATACAATATAAATGCGACAGTTTTTCCATCGTATAAAACGAATAATTGCAACCAGTATGAAACTTATGGTCATTTCTACTTTCCGAGCAACCTAGGCTTCACCCTAGGGCGTTGCTCCAACAGATTGAATAGTTAGGGCCTTAGAAGTCAACGAACGAAGCATAAAATTGCAATAAAAATGCAACAGTGTTTCCATCATATAACAGGAATAATTGCGACCAGTTTGAAAGTGATGGCCAATTCTACGTTCCGGGCAACCTAGGCTTCACTCTAGGGCGTTGCTCCACCAGATCGAATAGTTAGTGCCTTAGAAGTCAACGCCAGAAGCATAAAATACAATATAAATCCAACAGTTTTTCCATCGTATGAAACAAATAATTGCATCCAGTATGAAACTTATGGTTATTTCTACTTTCCGAGCAACCTAGGCTTCACCCTAGGGCGTAGCTCCAACGGATTGAATAGTTAGGGCCTTAGAAGTCAACGCCCGAAGCATAAAATACGAAATAAATAGAACAGTTTTTTCACTGTATAAAACGAATAATTGCTACCAGTGTAAAAGTTATGGTCATTTCTACGTTCCGGGCAACCTAGGCTCCACCCTAGGCCGTTGTTCCACCTGATCGAATAGTTAGGGCCTAAGAAGTGAACGCCAGAAGCATAAAATACAATATAAATACAATAGTTTTTCCATCATATATAACGAATAATTGCAACCAGTATGAAAGTTATGGTCATTTTTACTTTCCGGGCAACCTAGGCTTCACCCTAGGGCGTTGCTCCAACAGATTGAATAGTTAGGGCCTTAGAAGTCAATGCTCGAAGCATAAAATGCAATAAAAATACAACAGTTTTTCCATCATATAACAGGAATAATTGCAACCAGTTTGAAAGTGATGGCCAAATCTACGTTCCGGGCAACCTAGGCTTCACTCTAGGCCGTTGCTCCACCAGATCGAATAGTTAGTGCCTTAGAAGTCAACGCCAGAAGCATAAAATACAATATAAATACAACAGTTTTTCCATCGTATAAAACGAATAATTGCAACCAGTATGAAACTTATGGTCATTTCTACTTTCCGAGCAACCTAGGCGTTCACCCTAGGGCGTTGCTCCAACAGATTGAATAGTTAGGGTCTTACAAGTCAACGCCCGAACCATAAAATGCAAAAAAAATACAACAGTGCTTCCATCATATAACAGGAATAATTGCAACTAGTTTGAAAGTGATGGCCAATACTACGTTCCGGGCAACCTAGGCTTCACTCTAGGGCGTTGCTCCACCAGATCGAATAGCTAGTGCCTTAGAAGTTAACGCCAGAAGCATAAAAAACACTATAAATGCAACAGCTTTTCCATCGTATAAAACGAATAATTGCAACCAGTATGAAACTTATGGTCATTTCTACTTTCCGAGCAACCTAGGCTTCACCCTAGGGCGTTGCTCCAACGGATTGAATAGTTAGGGCCTTAGAAGTCAACGCCCGAACTATAAAATTCAAAAAAAATACAGCAGTGTTTCCATCATATAACAGGTATAATTGCAGCCAGTTTGAAATTGATGGCCAATTCTACGTTCCGGGCAACCTAGGCATCACTCTCTTGCGTTGCTGCACCAGATCGAATAGTTAGTGCCTAAGAGGTCAACGCCAGAAGCATAAAATAGGATATAAATACAACAGCTTTTCCATCGTATAAAACGAATAATTGCAACCAGTATGAAACTTATGGTCATTTCTACTTTCCGAGCAACCTAGGCTTCACGCTAGGGCGTTGCTCCAGCAGATCGAATAGTTACGGCCTAAGAAGTCAACGCCAGAAGCATAAAAAACGATATAAATACAACAGTGTATCCATCATATAACAGGAATAATTGCAACCAGTGTGAAAGTAATGGTCATTTCTACGTTCCGAGCACCCTAGGCGTCACTCTAGGGCGTTGCTCGACCACATCTAATACCTACGGAATTAGAAGTCTACGCCACAGGCATAAAATACAATATAAATACAACAGCGCTTCCATCGTATAAAACGAATAATTGCAACCAGTGTGAAATTTATGGTCATTTCTACATTCCGAGCAACCTAGGATTCACTCTAGGGCGTTGCTCCACCAGATCGAATAGTTAGGTCCTTAGAAGTAAACGCCAGAAGCATAAAATACGATATAAATACAACAGCTTTTCCATCGTATAAAAGGATTAATTGCAACCAGTTTGAAAGTGATGGTCATTTCGACGTTCCGGGCAACCTAGACTTCACTCTAGGGCGTTGCTCCACTAGATCGAATAGCTAGGGCCTTAGAATACAACGCCATAGGCATAAAATACAATATAAATACAACAGCTTTTCCATTGTAAAAAACGAATAATTGCAACCAGTGTGAAACTTATGCTTATTTCTACATTCGGAGCAACCTAGGCTTCACTCTAGGGCGTTGCTCCACCAGATCGAATAGTTAGGTCCTTAGAAGTCAACGCCAGAAGCATAAAATACGATATAAATACAACAACTTTTGCATCGTTTAAAAGGAATTATTGCAAACAGTGTGAAAGTAATTGTAATTTCTACGTTCCGGGCAACCTAGGCTTCACCCTAGGGCGTTGTTCCACCAGATCGAATAGTCAGGGCCTAAGAAGTGAACGCCAGAAGCATAAAATGCAATAAAAATACAACCGTCTTTCCATCCTATAAAAGGAATAATTGCAACCCGTGTGAAAGTGATGGTCATTTGTACGTTCCAGGGAACCTAGGCTTCACTCTAGGGCGTTGCTCCACCAGATCGAATAGTTAGGGCCAAAGAAGTCAACGCCCGAAGCATAAAATACAAAATAAATAGAACAGATTTTCCATTGTATAAAACGAATAATTGCAACCAGTTTGAAAGTGATGGCCAATTCTACCTTCCGGGCAACCTAGGCTTCACTCTAGGGCGTTTCTCCACCAGATCGAATAGTTAGTGCCTTAGAAGTCAACGCCAGAAGCATAAAATACAATATAAATACAACAGTTTTTCCATCGTATAAAACGAATATAGCAACCAGTATGAAACTTATGGTCATTTCTACTTTCCGAGCAACCTAGGCTTCACGCTAGGGCGTTGCTCCAGCAGATTGAATAGTTAGGGCCTTAGAAGTCAACGCCCGAACCATAAAAAGCAATAAAAATACAACAGTGTATCCATCATATAACAGGAATAATTGCAACCAGTTTGAAAGTGATGGCCAATTCTACGTTCCGGGCAACCTAGGCTTCACTCTAGGGCGTTGCTCCACCAGATCGAATAGTTACGGCCTAAGAAGTCAACGCCAGAAGCATAAAAAACGATATAAATACAACAGCTTTTCCATCGTATAAAACGAATAATTGCAACCAGTGTGAAAGTAATGGTCATTTCTACGTTCCGAGCACCCTAGGCGTCACTCTAGGGCGTTGCTCGACCACATCTAATACCTACGGAATTAGAAGTCTACGCCACAGGCATAAAATACAATATAAATACAACAGCGCTTCCATCGTATAAAACGAATAATTGCAACCAGTGTGAAATTTATGGTCATTTCTACATTCCGAGCAACCTAGGATTCACTCTAGGGCGTTGCTCCACCAGATCCTATAGTTAGGTCCTTAGAAGTAAACGCCAGAAGCATAAAATACGATATAAATACAACAGCTTTTCCATCGTATAAAACGAATAATTGCAACCAGTGTGAAAGTAATGGTCATTTCTACGTTCCGAGCACCCTAGGCGTCACTATAGGGCGTTGCTGCACCACATCTAATAGCTACGGCCTTAGAAGTCAACGCCAGAGGCATAAAGTACAATACATATACAACAGCGTTTCCATCGTATAAAACGAATAATTGCAACCAGTGTGAAAGTTATGGTCATTTCTACATTCCGAGCAACCTAGGATTCACTCTAGGGCGTTGCTCCACCAGATCGAATAGTTAGGTCCTTAGAAGTAAACGCCAGAAACATAAAATACGATATAAATACAACAGCGTTTCCATCGTATAAAACGAATAATTGCAGTCAGTGTGAAAGTTATGGTCATTTCTACATTCCGAGCAACCTAGGATTCACTCTAGGGTGTTGCTCCACCAGATCGAATAGTTAGGTCCTTAGAAGTAAACGCCAGAAGCATAAAATACGATATATATACAACAGCGTTTCCATCGTATAAAACGAATAATTGCAACCAGTGTGAAAGTTATGGTCATTTCTCCTTTCCGGGCAACCTAGGCTTCACTCTAGGGCGTTACTCCGCTAGATCGAATAGCTAGGGCCTTAGAAGTCAACGCCAGAAGCATAAAATACAATATAAATACAACAGTTTTTCCATCGGATAAAACGATTAATTGCAACCAGTATGAAACTGATGGTCATTTCTACTTTCCGAGCATCCTAGGCTTCACCCTAGGGCGTTGCTCCACCAGATCGTATAGTTAGGTCCTTAGAAGTAAACGCCAGAAGCATAAAATACGATATAAATACAACAGCTTTTCCATTGTATAAAACGAATAATTGCAACCAGTGTGAAAGTAATGGTCATTTCTACGTTCCGAGCACCCTAGGCTTCACGCTAGGGCGTTGCTCCAGCAGATTGAATAGTTAGGGCCTTAGAAGTCAACGCCCGAACCATAAAAAGCAATAAAAATACAACAGTGTATCCATCATATAACAGGAATAATTGCAACCAGTTTGAAAGTGATGGCCAATTCTACGTTCCGGGCAACCTAGGCTTCACTCTAGGGCGTTGCTCCACCAGATCGAATAGTTACGGCCTAAGAAGTCAACGCCAGAAGCATAAAAAACGATATAAATACAACAGCTTTTCCATCGTATAAAACGAATAATTGCAACCAGTGTGAAAGTAATGGTCATTTCTACGTTCCGAGCACCCTAGGCGTCACTCTAGGGCGTTGCTCGACCACATCTAATACCTACGGAATTAGAAGTCTACGCCACAGGCATAAAATACAATATAAACACAACAGCGCTTCCATCGTATAAAACGAATAATTGCAACCAGTGTGAAATTTATGGTCATTTCTACATTCCGAGCAACCTAGGATTCACTCTAGGGCGTTGCTCCACCGGATCGTATAGTTAGGTCCTTAGAAGTAAACGCCAGAAGCATAAAATACGATATAAATACAACAGCTTTTCCAACGTATAAAACGAATAATTGCAACCAGTGTGAAAGTAATGGTCATTTCTACGTTCCGAGCACCCTAGGCGTCACTATAGGGCGTTGCTGCACCACATCTAATAGCTACGGCCTTAGAAGTCAACGCCAGAGGCATAAAGTACAATACATATACAACAGCATTTCCATCGTATAAAACGAATAATTGCAACCAGTGTGAAAGTTATGGTCATTTCTACATTCCGAGCAACCTAGGATTCACTCTAGGGCGTTGCTCCACCAGATCGAATAGTTAGGTCCTTAGAAGTAAACGCCAGAAGCATAAAATTCGATATATATACAACAGCGTTTCCATCGTATAAAACGAATAATTGCAACCAGTGTGAAAGTTATGGTCATTTCTCCTTTCCGGGCAACCTAGGCTTCACTCTAGGGCGTTACTCCGCTAGATCGAATAGCTAGGGCCTTAGAAGTCAACGCCAGAAGCATAAAATACAATATAAATACAACAGTTTTTCCGTCGGATAAAACGATTAATTGCAACCAGTATGAAACTGATGGTCATTTCTACTTTCCGAGCATC
This sequence comes from Calliopsis andreniformis, assembly GCF_051401765.1. Taxonomy (NCBI): domain Eukaryota; kingdom Metazoa; phylum Arthropoda; class Insecta; order Hymenoptera; family Andrenidae; genus Calliopsis; species Calliopsis andreniformis. Next base: position 7,291,089 of record NW_027480428.1, read on the forward strand.
CTACGCTTCACCCTAGGGCGTTGCTCCAACAGATTGAATAGTTAGGGCCTGAGAAGTCAACGCCCGAAGCATAAAATGCAATAAAAATAAAACAGTGTTTCCATCGTATAAAACGAATAATTGCAACCAGGATGAAACTTATGGTCATTTCTACTTTCCGAGCAAGCTAGGCTTCACCCTAGGGCGTTGCTCCAAAAGATTGAATAGCTAGGACCTTAGAAGTGATCGCCCGAACCATAAAATGCAAAAAAAATACAACAGTTTTTCCATCATATAAAAGGAATAATTGCAACCAGTTTGAAAGTGATGGCCAATTCTACGTTCCGGGCAACCTAGGCTTCTCTCTAGGGCGTTGCTCCACCAGATCGAATAGATAGTGCCTTAGAAGTCAACGCCAGAAGCATAAAATACAATATAAATACAACAGTTTTTCCATCGTATAAAGCGAATAATTGCAACCAGTATGAAACTTATGGTCATTTCTACTTTCCGAGCAACCTAGGCTTCACCCTAGGGCATAGCTCCAACGGATTGAATAGTTAGGGCCTTAGAAGTCAACGCCCGAGCCATAAAATGCAAAAAAAATACAACAGTGTTTCCATCATATAACAGGAGTAATTGCAACCAGTTTGAAAGTGATGGCCAATTCTACGTTCCTGGCAACCTAGGTTTCACTCCAGGGCGTTGCTCCACCAGACCGAATAGTTACGGCCTAAGAAGTCAACGCCAGAAGCATAAAATACGATACAAATACAACAGCTTTTCCATCGTATAAAACGAATAATTGCAACCAGTGTGAAAGTAATGGTCATTTCTACGTTCCGAGCACCCTAGGCGTCACTATAGGGCGTTGCTGCACCACATCTAATAGCTACGGCCTTAGAAGTCAACGCCAGAGGCATAAAGTACAATACATATACAACAGCCTTTCCATCGTATAAAACGAATAATTGCAACCAGTGTGAAAGTTATGGTCATTTCTACATTCCGAGCAACCTAGGATTCACTCTAGGGCGTTGCTCCACCAGATCGAATAGTTAGGTCCTTAGAAGTAAACGCCAGAAACATAAAATACGATATAAATACAACAGCGTTTCCATCGTATAAAACGAATAATTGCAGTCAGTGTGAAAGTTATGGTCATTTCTACATTCCGAGCAACCTAGGATTCACTCTAGGGTGTTGCTCCACCAGATCGAATAGTTAGGTCCTTAGAAGTAAACGCCAGAAGCATAAAATACGATATATATACAACAGCGTTTCCATCGTATAAAACGAATAATTGCAACCAGTGTGAAAGTTATGGTCATTTCTCCTTTCCGGGCAACCTAGGCTTCACTTTAGGGCGTTACTCCGCTAGGTCGAATAGCTAGGGCCTTAGAAGCCAACGCCAGAAGCATAAAATACAATATAAATACAACAGTTTTTCCATCGGATAAAACGATTAATTGCAACCAGTATGAAACTGATGGTCATTTGTACTTTCCGAGCATCCTAGGCTTCACCCTAGGGCGTTGCTCCAACAGATTGAATAGTTAGGGCCTGAGAAGTCAACGCCCGAAGCATAAAATGCAATAAAAATAAAACAGTGTTTCCATCGTATAAAACGAATAATTGCAACCAGGATGAAACTTATGGTCATTTCTACTTTCCGAGCAAGCTAGGCTTCACCCTAGGGCGTTGCTCCAAAAGATTGAATAGCTAGGACCTTAGAAGTGATCGCCCGAACCATAAAATGCAAAAAAAATACAACAGTGTTTCCATCATATAAAAGGAATAATTGCAACCAGTTTGAAAGTGATGGCCAATTCTACGTTCCGGGCAACCTAGGCTTCTCTCTAGGGCGTTGCTCCACCAGATCGAATAGATAGTGCCTTAGAAGTCAACGCCAGAAGCATAAAATACAATATAAATACAACAGCTTTTCCATCGTATAAAACGAATAATTGCAACCAGTATGAAACTTACGGTCATTTTTACTTTCCGAGCAACCTAGGCTTCACCCTAGGCCGTTGCTCCAACAGATTGAATAGTTAGGGCCTTAGAAGTCAACGCCCGAAGCATAAAATGCAATAAAAATACAAGAGTGTTTCCATTGTATAACAGGAATAATTGCAACCAGTTTGAAAGTGACGGCCAATTCTACGTTCCGGGCAACCTAGGTTTCACTCCAGGGCGTTGCTCCACCAGACCGAATAGTTACGGCCTAAGAAGTCAACGCCAGAAGCATAAAATACAATATAAATACAACAGCTTTTCCATCGTATAAAACGAATAATTGCAACCAGTGTGAAAGTAATGGTCATTTCTACGTTCCGAGCACCCTAGGCGTCACTCTAGGGCGTTGCTCGACCACATCTAATACCTACGGAATTAGAAGTCTACGCCACAGGCATAAAATACAATATAAATACAACAGCGCTTCCATCGTATAAAACGAATAATTGCAACCAGTGTGAAATTTATGGTCATTTCTACATTCCGAGCAACCTAGGATTCACTCTAGGGCGTTGCTCCACCAGATCGAATAGTTAGGTCCTTAGAAGTAAACGCCAGAAGCATAAAATACGATATAAATACAACAGCGTTTCCATCGTATAAAACGAATAATTGCAACCAGTGTGAAAGTTATGGTCATTTCTACATTCCGAGCAACCTAGGATTCACTCTAGGGCGTTGCTCCACCAGATCGAATGGTTAGGTCCTTAGAAGTAAACGCCAGAAACATAAAATACGATATAAATACAACAGCGTTTCCATCGTATAAAACGAATAATTGCAGTCAGTGTGAAAGTTATGGTCATTTCTACATTCCGAGCAACCTAGGATTCACTCTAGGGTGTTGCTCCACCAGATCGAATAGTTAGGTCCTTAGAAGTAAACGCCAGAAGCATAAAATACGATATATATACAACAGCGTTTCCATCGTATAAAACGAATAATTGCAACCAGTGTGAAAGTTATGGTCATTTCTCCTTTCCGGGCAACCTAGGCTTCACTCTAGGGCGTTACTCCGCTAGATCGAATAGCTAGGGCCTTAGAAGTCAACGCCAGAAGCATAAAATACAATATAAATACAACAGTTTTTCCGTCGGATAAAACGATTAATTGCAACCAGTATGAAACTGATGGTCATTTCTACTTTCCGAGCATCCTAGGCTTCACCCTAGGGCGTTGCTCCAACAGATTGAATAGTTAGGGCCTGAGAAGTCAACGCCCGAAGCATAAAATGCAATAAAAATAAAACAGTGTTTCCATCGTATAAAACGAATAATTGCAACCAGGATGAAACTTATGGTCATTTCTACTTTCCGAGCAAGCTAGGCTTCACCCTAGGGCGTTGCTCCAAAAGATTGAATAGCTAGGACCTTAGAAGTGATCGCCCGAACCATAAAATGCAAAAAAAATACAACAGTTTTTCCATCATATAAAAGGAATAATTGCAACCAGTTTGAAAGTGATGGCCAATTCTACGTTCCGGGCAACCTAGGCTTCTCTCTAGGGCGTTGCTCCACCAGATCGAATAGATAGTGCCTTAGAAGTCAACGCCAGAAGCATAAAATACAATATAAATACAACAGTTTTTCCATCGTATAAAGCGAATAATTGCAACCAGTATGAAACTTATGGTCATTTCTACTTTCCGAGCAACCTAGGCTTCACCCTAGGGCATAGCTCCAACGGATTGAATAGTTAGGGCCTTAGAAGTCAACGCCCGAGCCATAAAATGCAAAAAAAATACAACAGTGTTTCCATCATATAACAGGAGTAATTGCAACCAGTTTGAAAGTGATGGCCAATTCTACGTTCCTGGCAACCTAGGTTTCACTCCAGGGCGTTGCTCCACCAGACCGAATAGTTACGGCCTAAGAAGTCAACGCCAGAAGCATAAAATACGATACAAATACAACAGCTTCTCCATCGTATAAAACGAATAATTGCAACCAGTGTGAAAGTAATGGTCATTTCTACGTTCCGAGCACCCTAGGCGTCACTATAGGGCGTTGCTGCACCACATCTAATAGCTACGGCCTTAGAAGTCAACGCCAGAGGCATAAAGTACAATACATATACAACAGCCTTTCCATCGTATAAAACGAATAATTGCAACCAGTGTGAAAGTTATGGTCATTTCTACATTCCGAGCAACCTAGGATTCACTCTAGGGCGTTGCTCCACCAGATCGAATAGTTAGGTCCTTAGAAGTAAACGCCAGAAACATAAAATACGATATAAATACAACAGCGTTTCCATCGTATAAAACGAATAATTGCAGTCAGTGTGAAAGTTATGGTCATTTCTACATTCCGAGCAACCTAGGATTCACTCTAGGGTGTTGCTCCACCAGATCGAATAGTTAGGTCCTTAGAAGTAAACGCCAGAAGCATAAAATACGATATATATACAACAGCGTTTCCATCGTATAAAACGAATAATTGCAACCAGTGTGAAAGTTATGGTCATTTCTCCTTTCCGGGCAAACTAGGCTTCACTTTAGGGCGTTACTCCGCTAGGTCGAATAGCTAGGGCCTTAGAAGCCAACGCCAGAAGCATAAAATACAATATAAATACAACAGTTTTTCCATCGGATAAAACGATTAATTGCAACCAGTATGAAACTGATGGTCATTTCTACTTTCCGAGCATCCTAGGCTTCACCCTAGGGCGTTGCTCCAACAGATTGAATAGTTAGGGCCTGAGAAGTCAACGCCCGAAGCATAAAATGCAATAAAAATAAAACAGTGTTTCCATCGTATAAAACGAATAATTGCAACCAGGATGAAACTTATGGTCATTTCTACTTTCCGAGCAAGCTAGGCTTCACCCTAGGGCGTTGCTCCAAAAGATTGAATAGCTAGGACCTTAGAAGTGATCGCCCGAACCATAAAATGCAAAAAAAATACAACAGTGTTTCCATTGTATAACAGGAATAATTGCAACCAGTTTGAAAGTGACGGCCAATTCTACGTTCCGGGCAACCTAGGTTTCACTCCAGGGCGTTGCTCCACCAGACCGAATAGTTACGGCCTAAGAAGTCAACGCCAGAAGCATAAAATACAATATAAATACAACAGCTTTTCCATCGTATAAAACGAATAATTGCAACCAGTGTGAAAGTAATGGTCATTTCTACGTTCCGAGCACCCTAGGCGTCACTCTAGGGCGTTGCTCGACCACATCTAATACCTACGGAATTAGAAGTCTACGCCACAGGCATAAAATACAATATAAATACAACAGCGCTTCCATCGTATAAAACGAATAATTGCAACCAGTGTGAAATTTATGGTCATTTCTACATTCCGAGCAACCTAGGATTCACTCTAGGGCGTTGCTCCACCAGATCGAATAGTTAGGTCCTTAGAAGTAAACGCCAGAAGCATAAAATACGATATAAATACAACAGCTTTTCCATCGTATAAAAGGATTAATTGCAACCAGTTTGAAAGTGATGGTCATTTCTCCTTTCCGGGCAACCTCGGCTTCACTCTAGGGCGTTGCTCCACTAGATCGAACAGTTAGGGCCTTAGAAGTCAACGCTAGAAGCATAAAATACAATATAAATACAACAGCTTTTTCCATCGTATAAAACGAGTAATTGCAACCACTATGAAACTTATGGTCATTTCTACATTCCGAGCAACCTAGGCTTCACCTTAGGGCGTTGCTCCAACAGATTGAGTAGTCAGGGCCTTAGAAGTCAACGCCCGAAGCATAAAATGCAATAAAAATACATCAGTGTTTCCATCATATAACAGGGATAATTGCAACCAGTTTGAAAGTGATGGCCAATTCTACGTTCCGGGCAACCTAGGCTTCACTCTAGGGCGTTGCTCCACCAGATCGAATAGTTAGTGCCTTAGAAGTCAACGCCAGAAGCATAAAATACAATATAAATACAACAGTGTTTCCATCGTATAACAGGAATAATTGCAACCAGTTTGAAAGTGACGGCCAATTCTACGTTCCGGGCAACCTAGGTTTCACTCCAGGGCGTTGCTCCACCAGACCGAATAGTTACGGCCTAAGAAGTCAACGCCAGAAGCATAAAATACAATATAAATACAACAGTTTTTCCATCGTATAAAACGAATAATTGCAACCAGTATGAAACTTATGGACATTTCTACTTTCCGAGCAACCTAGGCTTCACCCTAGGGCGTTGCTCCACATGATCAAACAGTTAGGGCCTTAGAAGTCAACGCCCGAAGTATAAAATACAATAAAAATACAGCAGTGTTTCCATCATATAACAGGTATAATTGCAGCCAGTTTGAAATTGATGGCCAATTCTACGTTCCGGGCAACCTAGGCATCACTCTCTGGCGTTGCTGCACCAGATCGAATAGTTAGTGCCTAAGAAGTCAACGCCAGAAGCATAAAAAACGATATAAATACAACAGCTTTTCCATCGTATAAAACGGATAATTGCAACCAGTGTGATAGTAATGGTTATTTCTACGTTCCGAGCACCATAGGCATCACTCTAGGGCGTTGCTCCACCACATCTAATAGCTACGGCCTTAGAAGTCAACGCCAGAGGTATAAAATATAATATAAATACAACAGCGTTTCCATCGTATAAAACGAATAATTGCAAGCAGTGTGATAGTTATGGTCATTTCTACATTCCGAGCAACCTAGGCTTCACTCTAGGGCGTTGCTCCACCAGATCGAATAGTCAGGTCCTTAGAAGTAAACGCCAGAAGCATAAAATACGATATAAATACAACAGCTTTTCCATCGTATAAAACGAATAATTGCAACCAGTGTGAAAGTAATTGTCATTTCTACGTTCCGAGCACCCTAGGCGTCACTCTAGGGCGTTGCTCCACCACATCTAATACCTACGGCCTTAGAAGTCAACGCCAGAGGCATAAAATACAATATAAATACAACTGCGTTTCCATCGTATAAAAGGATTAATTGCAACCAGTTTGAAAGTGATGGTCATTTCTCCTTTCTGGGCAACCTCGGCTTCACACTAGGGCGTTGCTCCAACAGATTGAATAGTTAGGGTCTTAGAAGTCAACGCCCGCACCATAAAATGCAAAAAAAATACAACAGTGTTTCCATCATATAACAGGAATAATTGCAACCAGTTTGAAGGTGATGGCCAATTCTACGTTCCGGGCAACCTAGGTTTCACTCCAGGGCGTTGCTCCACCAGACCGAATAGTTACGGCCTAAGAAGTCAACGCCAGAAGCATAAAAAACGATATAAATACAACAGCTTTTCCATCGTATAAAACGAATAATTGCAACCAGTGTGAAAGTAATGGTCATTTCTACGTTCCGAGCACCCTAGGCGTCACTCTAGGGCGTTGCTCGACCACATCTAATAGCTTCGGAATTAGAAGTCTACGCCAGAGGCATAAAATACAATATAAATACAACAGCGTTTCCATCGTATAAAACGAATAATTGCAACCAGTGTGAAATTTATGGTCATTTCTACATTCCGAGCAACCTAGGATTCACTCTACGGCGTTGTTCCACCAGATCGAATAGTTAGGTCCTTAGAAGTAAACGCCAGAAGCATAAAATACGATATAAATACAACAGCTTTTTCCATCGTATGAAACGAGTAATTGCAACCAGTATGAAACTTATGGTCATTTCTACTTTCCGAGCAACCTAGGCTTCGCCCTAGGGCGTTGCTCCAACGGATTGAATAGTTAGGGCCTTAGAAGTCAACGCCCGAACTATAAAATTCAAAAAAAATACAGCAGTGTTTCCATCATATAACAGGTATAATTGCAGCCAGTTTGAAATTGATGGCCAATTCTACGTTCCGGGCAACCTAGGCATCACTCTCTTGCGTTGCTGCACCAGATCGAATAGTTAGTGCCTAAGAGGTCAACGCCAGAAGCATAAAATAGGATATAAATACAACAGTTTTTCCATCGTATAAAACGAATAATTGCAACCAGTATGAAACTTATGGTCATTTCTACTTTCCGAGCAACCTAGGCTTCACGCTAGGGCGTTGCTCCAGCAGATTGAATAGTTAGGGCCTTAGAAGTCAACGCCCGAACCATAAAAAGCAATAAAAATACAACAGTGTATCCATCATATAACAGGAATAATTGCAACCAGTTTGAAAGTGATGGCCAATTCTACGTTCCGGGCAACCTAGGCTTCACTCTAGGGCGTTGCTCCAACAGATCGAATAGTTACGGCCTAAGAAGTCAACGCCACAGGCATAAAATACAATATAAATACAACAGCGCTTCCATCGCATAAAACGAATAATTGCAACCAGTATGAAACTTATGGTCATTTCTACTTTCCGAGCAACCTAGGCTTCGCCCTAGGGCGTTGCTCCAACAGATTGAATAGTCAGGGCCTTAGAAGTCAACGCCAGAAGCATAAAATACGATATAAATACAACAGCTTTTCCATCGTATAAAAGGATTAATTGCAACCAGTTTGAAAGTGATGGTCATTTCTACTTTCCGAGCAACCTAGGCTTCACCCTAGGGCGTTGCTCCAACAGATTGAATAGTTAGGGTCTTAGAGGTCAACGCCCGAAGCATAAAATGCAATAAAAATACAACAGTGTTTCCATCATATAACAGGAATAATTGCAACCAGTTTGAAAGTTATGGCCAATTCTACGTTCCGGGCAAGCTAGGCTTCACTCTAGGGCGTTGCTCCACCAGATCGAATAGTTGGTGCCTTAGAAGTCAACGCCAGAAGCATAAAATACGATATAAATACAACAGCTTTTCCATCGTATAAAACGAATAATTGCAACCAGTGTGAAAGTAATTGTCATTTCTACGTTCCGAGCACCCTAGGCGTCACTCTAGGGCGTTGCTCCACCACATCTAATACCTACGGCCTTAGAAGTCAACGCCAGAGGCATAAAATACAATATAAATACAACTGCGTTTCCATCGTATAAAACGAATAATTGCAACCAGTGTGAAAGTTATGGTCATTTCTACATTCCGAGCAACCTAGGCTTCGCTCTAGGGCGATGCTCCACCAGACCGAATAGTTACGGCCTAAGAAGTCAACGCCAGAAGCATAAAATACAATATAAATACAGCAGTTTTTCCATCGTATAAAACGAATAATTGCAACCAGTTTGAAAGTGATGGCCAATTCTACCTTCCGGGCAACCTAGGCTTCACTCTAGGGCGTAGCTCCACCAGATCGAATAGATAGTGCCTTAGAAGTCAACGCCAGAAGCATAAAATACAATATAAATACAACAGCTTTTCCATCGTATAAAACGAATAATTGCAACCAGTATGAAACTTACGGTCATTTCTACATTCCGAGCAACCTAGGCTTCACCCTAGGGCGTTGCTCCAACAGATTGAATAGTTAGGACCTTAGAAGTCAACGCCCGAACCGTAAAATGCAAAAAAAATACAACAGTGTTTCCATCATATAACAGGAATAATTGCAACCAGCTTGAAAGTGATGGCCAATTCTACGTTCCGGGCAAGCTAGGCTTCGCTCTAGGGCGTAGCTCCACCAGATCGAATAGATAGTGCCTTAGAAGTCAACGCCAGAAGCATAAAATACAATATAAATACAACAGCTTTTCCATCGTATAAAACGAATAATTGCAACCAGTATGAAACTTACGGTCATTTTTACTTTCCGAGCAACCTAGGCTTCACCCTAGGCCGTTGCTCCAACAGATTGAATAGTTAGGGCCTTAGAAGTCAACGCCCGAAGCATAAAATGCAATAAAAATACAAGAGTGTTTCCATTGTATAACAGGAATAATTGCAACCAGTTTGAAAGTGACGGCCAATTCTACGTTCCGGGCAACCTAGGTTTCACTCCAGGGCGTTGCTCCACCAGACCGAATAGTTACGGCCTAAGAAGTCAACGCCAGAAGCATAAAATACAATATAAATACAACAGCTTTTCCATCGTATAAAACGAATAATTGCAACCAGTGTGAAAGTAATGGTCATTTCTACGTTCCGAGCACCCTAGGCGTCACTCTAGGGCGTTGCTCGACCACATCTAATACCTACGGAATTAGAAGTCTACGCCACAGGCATAAAATACAATATAAATACAACAGCGCTTCCATCGTATAAAACGAATAATTGCAACCAGTGTGAAATTTATGGTCATTTCTACATTCCGAGCAACCTAGGATTCACTCTAGGGCGTTGCTCCACCAGATCGAATAGTTAGGTCCTTAGAAGTAAACGCCAGAAGCATAAAATACGATATAAATACAACAGCTTTTCCATCGTATAAAAGGATTAATTGCAACCAGTTTGAAAGTGATGGTCATTTCTCCTTTCCGGGCAACCTCGGCTTCACTCTAGGGCGTTGCTCCACTAGATCGAACAGTTAGGGCCTTAGAAGTCAACGCTAGAAGCATAAAATACAATATAAATACAACAGCTTTTTCCATCGTATAAAACGAGTAATTGCAACCACTATGAAACTTATGGTCATTTCTACATTCCGAGCAACCTAGGCTTCACTCTAGGGCGTTGCTCCACCAGATCGAATAGTTAGTGCCTTAGAAGTCAACGCCAGAAGCATAAAATACAATATAAATACAACAGTGTTTCCATCGTATAACAGGAATAATTGCAACCAGTTTGAAAGTGACGGCCAATTCTACGTTCCGGGCAACCTAGGTTTCACTCCAGGGCGTTGCTCCACCAGACCGAATAGTTACGGCCTAAGAAGTCAACGCCAGAAGCATAAAATACAATATAAATACAACAGTTTTTCCATCGTATAAAACGAATAATTGCAACCAGTATGAAACTTATGGACATTTCTACTTTCCGAGCAACCTAGGCTTCACCCTAGGGCGTTGCTCCACATGATCAAACAGTTAGGGCCTTAGAAGTCAACGCCCGAAGTATAAAATACAATAAAAATACAGCAGTGTTTCCATCATATAACAGGTATAATTGCAGCCAGTTTGAAATTGATGGCCAATTCTACGTTCCGGGCAACCTAGGCATCACTCTCTGGCGTTGCTGCACCAGATCGAATAGTTAGGTCCTTAGAAGTAAACGCCAGAAGCATAAAATACGATATAAATACAACAGCTTTTCCATCGTATAAAACGAATAATTGCAACCAGTGTGAAAGTAATTGTCATTTCTACGTTCCGAGCACCCTAGGCATCACTCTAGGGCGTTGCTCCACCACATCTAATACCTACGGCCTTAGATGTCAACGCCAGAGGCATAAAATACAATATAAATACAACTGCGTTTCCATCGTATAAAAGGATTAATTGCAACCAGTTTGAAAGTGATGGTCATTTCTCCTTTCTGGGCAACCTCGGCTTCACACTAGGGCGTTGCTCCAACAGATTGAATAGTTAGGGTCTTAGAAGTCAACGCCCGCACCATAAAATGCAAAAAAAATACAACAGTGTTTCCATCATATAACAGGAATAATTGCAACCAGTTTGAAGGTGATGGCCAATTCTACGTTCCGGGCAACCTAGGTTTCACTCCAGGGCGTTGCTCCACCAGACCGAATAGTTACGGCCTAAGAAGTCAACGCCAGAAGCATAAAAAACGATATAAATACAACAGCTTTTCCATCGTATAAAACGAATAATTGCAACCAGTGTGAAAGTAATGGTCATTTCTACGTTCCGAGCACCCTAGGCGTCACTCTAGGGCGTTGCTCGACCACATCTAATAGCTTCGGAATTAGAAGTCTACGCCAGAGGCATAAAATACAATATAAATACAACAGCGTTTCCATCGTATAAAACGAATAATTGCAACCAGTGTGAAATTTATGGTCATTTCTACATTCCGAGCAACCTAGGATTCACTCTACGGCGTTGTTCCACCAGATCGAATAGTTAGGTCCTTAGAAGTAAACGCCAGAAGCATAAAATACGATATAAATACAACAGCTTTTTCCATCGTATGAAACGAGTAATTGCAACCAGTATGAAACTTATGGTCATTTCTACTTTCCGAGCAACCTAGGCTTCGCCCTAGGGCGTTGCTCCAACGGATTGAATAGTTAGGGCCTTAGAAGTCAACGCCCGAACTATAAAATTCAAAAAAAATACAGCAGTGTTTCCATCATATAACAGGTATAATTGCAGCCAGTTTGAAATTGATGGCCAATTCTACGTTCCGGGCAACCTAGGCATCACTCTCTTGCGTTGCTGCACCAGATCGAATAGTTAGTGCCTAAGAGGTCAACGCCAGAAGCATAAAATAGGATATAAATACAACAGTTTTTCCATCGTATAAAACGAATAATTGCAACCAGTATGAAACTTATGGTCATTTCTACTTTCCGAGCAACCTAGGCTTCACGCTAGGGCGTTGCTCCAGCAGATTGAATAGTTAGGGCCTTAGAAGTCAACGCCCGAACCATAAAAAGCAATAAAAATACAACAGTGTATCCATCATATAACAGGAATAATTGCAACCAGTTTGAAAGTGATGGCCAATTCTACGTTCCGGGCAACCTAGGCTTCACTCTAGGGCGTTGCTCCAACAGATCGAATAGTTACGGCCTAAGAAGTCAACGCCAGAAGCATAAAAAACGATATAAATACAACAGCTTTTCCATCGTATAAAACGAATAATTGCAACCAGTGTGAAAGTAATGGTCATTTCTACGTTCCGAGCACCCTAGGCGTCACTCTAGGGCGTTGCTCGACCACATCTAATACCTACGGAATTAGAAGTCTACGCCACAGGCATAAAATACAATATAAATACAACAGCGCTTCCATCGCATAGACGAATAATTGCAACCAGTATGAAACTTATGGTCATTTCTACTTTCCGAGCAACCTAGGCTTCGCCCTAGGGCGTTGCTCCAACAGATTGAATAGTCAGGGCCTTAGAAGTCAACGCCAGAAGCATAAAATACGATATAAATACAACAGCTTTTCCATCGTATAAAAGGATTAATTGCAACCAGTTTGAAAGTGATGGTCATTTCTACTTTCCGAGCAACCTAGGCTTCACCCTAGGGCGTTGCTCCAACAGATTGAATAGTTAGGGTCTTAGAGGTCAACGCCCGACGCATAAAATGCAATAAAAATACAACAGTGTTTCCATCATATAACAGGAATAATTGCAACCAGTTTGAAAGTTATGGCCAATTCTACGTTCCGGGCAAGCTAGGCTTCACTCTAGGGCGTTGCTCCACCAGATCGAATAGTTGGTGCCTTAGAAGTCAACGCCAGAAGCATAAAATACGATATAAATACAACAGCTTTTCCATCGTATAAAACGAATAATTGCAACCAGTGTGAAAGTAATTGTCATTTCTACGTTCCGAGCACCCTAGGCGTCACTCTAGGGCGTTGCTCCACCACATCTAATACCTACGGCCTTAGAAGTCAACGCCAGAGGCATAAAATACAATATAAATACAACTGCGTTTCCATCGTATAAAACGAATAATTGCAACCAGTGTGAAAGTTATGGTCATTTCTACATTCCGAGCAACCTAGGCTTCGCTCTAGGGCGATGCTCCACCAGACCGAATAGTTACGGCCTAAGAAGTCAACGCCAGAAGCATAAAATACAATATAAATACAGCAGTTTTTCCATCGTATAAAACGAATAATTGCAACCAGTTTGAAAGTGATGGCCAATTCTACCTTCCGGGCAACCTAGGCTTCACTCTAGGGCGTAGCTCCACCAGATCGAATAGATAGTGCCTTAGAAGTCAACGCCAGAAGCATAAAATACAATATAAATACAACAGCTTTTCCATCGTATAAAACGAATAATTGCAACCAGTATGAAACTTACGGTCATTTTTACTTTCCGAGCAACCTAGGCTTCACCCAAGGGCGTTGCTCCAACAGATTGAATAGTTAGGGCCTTAGAAGTCAACGCCCGAAGCATAAAATGCAATAAAAATACAAGAGTGTTTCCATTGTATAACAGGAATAATTGCAACCAGTTTGAAAGTGACGGCCAAGTCTACGTTCCGGGCAACGTAGGTTTCACTCCAGGGCGTTGCTCCACCAGACCGAATAGTTACGGCCTAAGAAGTCAACGCCAGAAGCATAAAATACAATATAAATACAACAGTTTTTCCATCGTATAAAACGAATAATTGCAACCAGTTTGAAAGTGATGGCCAAATCTACCTTCCGGGCAACCTAGGCTTCACTCTAGGGCGTTTCTCCAGCAGATCGAATAGTTAGTGCCTTAGAAGTCAACGCCCGAAGCATAAAATGCAATAAAAATATAACAGTGTTTCCATCGTATAAAACGAATAATTGCAACCAGGATGAAACTTATGGTCATTTCTACTTTCCGAGCAAGCTAGGCTTCACCCTAGGGCGTTGCTCCAAAAGATTGAATAGCTAGGACCTTGGAAGTGATCGCCCGAACCATAAAATGCAAAAAAAATACAACAGTGTTTCCATCATATAACAGGAACAATTGCAACCAGTTTGAAAGTGATGGCCAATTCTACGTTCCGGACAACCTAGGTTTCCCACCAGGGCGTTGCTCGTCCAGACCGAATAGTTACGGCCTAAGAAGTCAACGCCAGAAGCATAAAATGCAATAAAAATACAACAGCTTTCCCATCGTATAAAACGAATAATTGCAACCAGTATGAAACTTATGGTCATTTCTACTTTCCGAGCAAGCTAGGCTTCACCCTAGGGCGTTGCTCGAACAGATTGAATAGTTATTGCCTTAGAAGTCAACGCCCGAACCATAAAACGCAAAAAAAATAAAACAGTGTTCCCACCATATATCAGGAATAATTGCAACCAGTTTGAAAGTGATGGCGAATTCTACGTTCCGGGCAACCTAGGTTTCACTCCAGGGCGTTGCTCCACCAGACCGAATAGTTACGGTCTAAGAAGTCAACGCCAGAAGCATAAAATACGATATAAATACAACAGCTTTTCCATCGTATAAAACGAATAATTGCAACCAGTATGTAACTTATGGTCATCTCTACTTTCCGAGCAAGCTAGGCTTCACCCTAGGGTGTTGGTCCAACAGATTGTATAGTTAGGGCCTTAGAAGTCAACACCCGAAGCATAAAATGCAATAAAAATACAACAGTGTATCCATCATATAACAGGAATAATTGCAACCAGTTTGAAAGTGATGGCCAATTCTACATTCCGGGCAACCTAGGCCTCACACTAGGGTGATGCTCCACCAGATCGAATAGCTAGTGCCTTAGAGGTCAACGCCAGAAGCATAAAATACAATATAAATACAACAGTTTTTCCATCGTATAAAACGAATAATTGCAACCAGTATGAAACTTATGGTCATTTCTACTTCCCGAGCAACCTAGGCTTCACCCTAGGGCGTTGCTCCAACAGATTGAATAGTTAGGACCTTAGAAGTCAACGCCCGAACCATAAAATGCAAAAAAAATTCAACAGTGTTTCCATCATATAACAGGAATAATTGCAACCAGTTTGAAAGTGATGGCCAATTCTACGTTCCGGGCAACCTAGGTTTCACTCCAGGGCGTTGATCCACCAGACCGAATAGTTACGGCCTAAGAAGTCAACGCCAGAAGCATAAAATACGATATAAATACAACAGCTTTTCCACCGTATAAAACGACTAATTGCAACCAGTATGAAACTTATGGTCATTTCTACTTCCCGAGCAAGCTAGGCTTCACCCTAGGGCGTTGCTCCAACAGATTGAATAGCTGGGTCCTTAGAAGTAAACGCCAGAAGCATAAAATACGATATAAATACAACAGCGTTTCCATCGTATAAAACGAATAATTGCAATCAGTGTGAAAGTTATGGTCATTTCTACATTCCGAGCAACCTAGGATTCACTCTAGGGTGTTGCTCCACCAGATCGAATAGTTAGGTCCTTAGAAGTAAACGCCAGAAGCATAAAATACGATATAAATACAACAGCGTTTCCATCGTATAAAACGAATAATTGCAACCAGTGTGAAAGTTATGGTCATTTCTACATTCCGAGCAACCTAGGATTCACTCTAGGGCGTTGCTCCACCAGATCGAATAGTTAGGTCCTTAGAAGTAAACGCCAGAAGCATAAAATACGATATAAATACAACAGCTTTTCCATCGTATAAAAGGAATAATTGCAAACAGTGTGAAAGTAATGGTCATTTCTACGTTCCCGGCAAGCTAGGCTTCACCCTAGGCTGTTGTTTCACCAGATCGAATAGTTAGGGCCTAAGAAGTGAACGCCAGAAGCATAAAATGCAATAAAAATACAACAGATTTTCCATCGTATAACAGGATTAATTGCAACCAGTTTGAAAGTGATGGCCAATTCTACGTTCCGGGCAACCTAGGTTTCACTCCAGGGCGTTGCTCCACCAGACCGAATAGTTCCGGCCTATGAAGTCAACGCCAGAAGCATAAAATACGATATAAATACAACAGCTTTTCCATCGTATAAAACGAATAATTGCAACCAGTATGAAACTTATGGTCATCTCTACATTCCGAGCAAGCTAGGCTTCACCCTAGGGCGTTGGTCCAACAGATTGAATAGTTAGGGCATTAGAAGTCAGCGCCCGAAGCATAAAATGCAATAAAAATACAACACTGTATCCATCATATAACAGAAATAATTGCAACCAGTTTGAAAGTGATGGCCAATTCTACGTTCCGGGGAACCGAGGCCTCACTCTAGGGCGTTGCTCCACCAGATCGAATAGCTAGTGTCTTAGAAGTCAGCGCCAGAAGCATAAAATACAATATAAATACAACAGTTTTTCCATCGTATAAAACGAATAATTGCAACCAGTATGAAACTTATGGTCATTTCTACATTCCGAGCAACCTAGGCTTCACCCTAGGGCGTTGCTCCAACAGATTGAATAGTTAGGACCTTAGAAGTCAACGCCCGAGCCATAAAATGCAAAAAAAATACAGCAGTGTTTCCATCATATAACAGGAATAATTGCAACCAGCTTGAAAGTGATGGCCAATTCTACTTTCCGAGCAACCTAGGCTTCACCCTAGGGCGTTGCTCCAACGGATTGAATAGTTAGGGCCTTAGAAGTCATCGCCCGAACCATAAAATGCAAAAAAAATACAACAGTGTTTCCATCATATAACAGGAATAATTGCAACCAGTTTGAAAGTGATGGCCAATTCTACGTTCCGGGCAACCTAGGCTTCGCTCTAGGGCGTTGCTTCACCAGATCGAAAAGATAGTGCCTTAGAAGTCAACGCCAGAAGCATAAAATGCGATATAAATACAACAGTTTTTCCATCGTAAGAAACAAATAATTGCAACCAGTGTGAAAGTAATGGTCATTTCTACGTTCCGAGCACCCTAGGCGTCACTCTAGGGCGTTGCTCCACCACATCTAATAGCTACGACCTTAGAAGTCAACGCCAGAGGCATAAAGTACAATACAAATACAACAGCGTTTTCATCGTATAAAACGAATAATTGCAACCAGTGTGAAAGTTATGGTCATTTCTACATTCCGAGCAACCTAGGATTCACTCTAGGGCGTTGCTCCACCAGATCGAATAGTTAGGTCCTTAGAAGTATACGCCAGAAACATAAAATACGATATAAAAACAACAGCGTCTCCATCGTATAAAACTAATAATTGCAATCAGTGTGAAAGTTATGGTCATTTCTACATTCCGAGCAACCTAGGATTCACTCTAGGGCGTTGCTCCACCAGATCGAATAGTGAGGTCCTTAGAAGCAAACGCCAGAAGCATAATATACGATATAAATACAACAGCTTTTCCATCGTATAAAAGGAATAATTGCAAACAGTGTGAAAGTATTGGTCATTTCTACGTTCCCGGCAAGCTAGGCTTCACCCTAGGCCGTTGTTTCACCGGATCGAATAGTTAGGGCCTAAGAACTGAACGCCAGAAGCATAAAATGCAATAAAAATACAACAGTTTTTCCATCGTATAACAGGATTAATTGCAACCAGTTTGAAGGTGATGGCCAATTCTACCTTCCGGGCTACCTAGGCTTCACTCTAGGGCGTTGCTCCACCAGATCGAATAGATAGTGCCTTAGAAGTCAACGCCAGAAGCATAAAATACAATATAAATACAACAGTGTTTCCATCGTATAAAACGAATAATTGCAACCAGGATGATACTTATGGTCATTTCTACTTTCCGAGCAAGCTAGGCTTCACCCTAGTGCGTTGCTCCAAAAGATTGAACAGTTAGGACCTTAGAAGTGATCGCCCGAACCATAAAATGCAAAAAAAATACAACAGTGTTTCCATCATATAACAGGAATAATTGCAACCAGTTTGAAAGTGATGGCCAATTCTACGTTCCGGGCAACCTAGGCTTCGCTCTAGGGCGTTGCTTCACCAGATCGAAAAGATAGTGCCTTAGAAGTCAACGCCAGAAGCATAAAATGCGATATAAGTACAACAGTTTTTCCATCGTAAGAAACAAATAATTGCAACCAGTATGAAACTTATGGTCATTTCTACCTTCCGAGTAACCTAGGCTTCACCCTAGGTCGTAGCTCCAACGGATTGAATAGTTAGGGCCTTAGAAGTCTACGCCCGAACCATAAAATGCAAAAAAAATACAACAGTGTTTCCATCATATAACAGGAATAATTGCGACCAGTTTGAAAGTGATGGCCAATTCTACGTTCCGGGCAACCTAGGTTTCACTCCAGGGCGTTGCTCCACCAGGCCGAATAGTTACGGCCTAAGAAGTCAACGCCAGAAGCATAAAATACGATATAAATACAACAGCTTTTCCATCGTATAAAACGAATAATTGCAACCAGTGTGAAAGTAATGGTCATTTCTACGTTCCGAGCACCCTAGGCGTCACTCTAGGGCGTTGCTCCACCACATCTAATAGCTACGACCTTAGAAGTCAACGCCAGAGGCATAAAGTACAATACAAATACAACAGCGTTTTCATCGTATAAAACGAATAATTGCAACCAGTGTGAAAGTTATGGTCATTTCTACATTCCGAGCAACCTAGGATTCACTCTAGGGCGTTGCTCCACCAGATCGAATAGTTAGGTCCTTAGAAGTAAACGCCAGAAGCATAAAATACGATATAAATACAACAGCTTTTCCATCGTATAAAAGGAATAGTTGCAAACAGTGTGAAAGTAATGGTCATTTCTACGTTCCCGGCAAGCTAGGCTTCACCCTAGGCCGTTGTTTCACCAGATCCAATAGTTAGGGCCTAAGAAGTGAACGCCAGAAGCATAAAGTGCAATAAAAATACAACAGTTTTTCCATCGTATAACAGGATTAATTGCAACCAGTTTGAAAGTGATGGTCATTTCTCCTTTCCGGGCAACCTAGGCTTCACTCTAGGGCGTTACTCCACTAGATCGAATAGCTAGGGCCTTAGAAGTCAACGCCAGAAGCATAAAATACAATATAAATACAACAGTTTTTCCATCGGATAAAACGATTAATTGCAACCAGTATGAAACTGATGGTCATTTCTACTTTCCGAGCAAGCTAGGCTTCACCCTAGGGCGTTGCTCGAACAGATTGAATAGTTATTGCCTTAGAAGTCAACGCCCGAACCATAAAACGCAAAAAAAATACAACAGTGTTTCCATCATATAACAGGAATAATTGCAACCAGTTTGAAAGTGATGGCCGATTCTACGTTCCGGGCAACCTAGGTTTCACTCCAGGGCGTTGATCCACCAGACCGAATAGTTACGGCCTAAGAAGTCAACGCCAGAAGCATAAAATACGATATAAATACAACAGCTTTTCCACCGTATAAAACGACTAATTGCAACCAGTATGAAACTTATGGTCATTTCTACTTTCCGAGCAAGCTAGGCTTCACCCTAGGGCGTTGCTCCAACAGATTGAATAGTTAGGTCCTTAGAAGTAAACGCCAGAAACATAAAATACGATATTAATACAACAGCGTTTCCGTCGTATAAAACGAATAATTGCAATCAGTGTGAAAGTTATGGTCATTTCTACATTCCGAGCAACCTAGGATTCACTCTAGGGTGTTGCTCCACCAGATCGAATAGTTAGGTCCTTAGAAGTAAAAGCCAGAAGCATAAAATACGATATAAATACAACAGCGTTTCCATCGTATAAAACGAATAATTGCAACCAGTGTGAAAGTTATGGTCATTTCTACATTCCGAGCAACCTAGGATTCACTCTAGGGCGTTGCTCCACCAGATCGAATAGTTAGGTCCTTAGAAGTAAACGCCAGAAGCATAAAATACGATATAAATACAACAGCTTTTCCATCGTATAAAAGGAATAGTTGCAAACAGTGTGAAAGTAATGGTCATTTCTACGTTCCCGGCAAGCTAGGCTACACCCTAGGCCGTTGTTTCACCAGATCGAATAGTTAGGGCCTAAGAAGTGAACGCCAGAAGCATAAAATGCAATAAAAATACAACAGTTTTTCCATCGTATAACAGGATTAATTGCAACCAGTTTGAAAGTGATGGTCATTTCTCCTTTCCGGGCAACCTAGGCTTCACTCTAGGGCGTTACTCCACTAGATCGAATAGCTAATGCCTTAGAAGTCAACGCCAGAAGCATAAAATACAATATAAATACAACAGTTTTTCCATCGGATAAAACGATTAATTGCAACCAGTATGAAACTGATGGTCATTTCTACTTTCCGAGCAAGCTAGGCTTCACCCTAGGGCGTTGCTCGAACAGATTGAATAGTTATTGCCTTAGAAGTCAACGCCCGAACCATAAAACGCAAAAAAAATACAACAGTGTTTCCATCATATAACAGGAATAATTGCAACCAGTTTGAAAGTGATGGCCAATTCTACGTTCCGGGCAACCTAGGCTTCACTCTAGGGCGTTGCTCCACCAGATCGAATAGTTAGTGCCTTAGAAGTCAACGCCAGAAGCATAAAATACAATATAAATACAACAGCTTTTCCATCGTATAAAACGAATAATTGCAACCAGTATGAAACTTACGGTCATTTCTACTTTCCGAGCAACCTAGGCTTCACCCTAGGGCGTTGCTCCAACAGATTGAATAGTTAGGGCCTTAGAAGTCAACGCCCGAAGCATAAAATGCAATAAACATACAACAGTGTTTCCATCGTATAACAGGAATAATTGCAACCAGTTTGAAAGTGACGGCCAATTCTACGTTCCGGGCAACCTAGGTTTCACTCCAGGGCGTTGCTCCACCAGACCGAATAGTTACGGCCTAAGAAGTCAACGCCAGAAGCATAAAATACAATATAAATACAACAGTTTTTCCATCGTATAAAACGAATAATTGCAACCAGTTTGAAAGTGATGGCCAATTCTACCTTCCGGGCAACCTAGGCTTCACTCTAGGGCGTTTCTCCACCAGATCGAATAGTTAGTGCCTTAGAAGTCAACGCCAGAAGCATAAAATACAATATAAATACAACAGTTTTTCCATCGTATAAAACGGATAATTGCAACCAGTATGAAACTTATGGTCATTTCTACTTTCCGAGCAACCTAGGCTTCACCCTAGGGCGTTGCTCCAACAGATTGAATAGTTAGGGCCTTAGAAGTCAACGCCCGAACCCTAAAATATAAAAAAAATACAGCAGTGTTTCCATCATATAACAGGAATAATTATAACCAGTTTGAAAGTGATGGCCAATTCTACGTTCCGGGCAACCTAGGTTTCACTCCAGGGCGTTCCTCCACCAGACCGAATAGTGACGGCCTAAGCAGTCAACGCCAGAACCATAAAAAACGATATAAATACAACAGCTTTTCCATCGTATAAAACGAATAATTGCAACCAGTGTGAAGGTAATGGTCATTTCTACGTTCCGAGCACCCTAGGCGTCACTGTAGGCCGTTGCTCCACCACATCTAATAGCTACGGCCTTAGAAGTCAACGCCAGGGGCATAAAATACAATATAAATACAACAGCGTTTCCATCGTATAAAACGAATAATTGCAAGCAGTGTGAAAGTTATGGTCATTTCTACATTCCGAGCAACCTAGGCTTCACTCTAGGGCGTTGCTCCACCAGATCGAATAGTTAGGTCCTTAGAAGTAAACGCCAGAAGCATAAAATACGATATAAATACAACAGCTTTTCCATCGTATAACAGGATTAATTGCAACCAGTTTGAAAGTGATGGCCAATTCTACGTTCCGGGCAACCTAGGTTTCACTCCAGGGCGTTGCTCCACCAGACCGAATAGTTCCGGCCTATGAAGTCAACGCCAGAAGCATAAAATACGATATAAATACAACAGCTTTTCCATCGTATAAAACGAATAATTGCAACCAGTATGAAACTTATGGTCATCTCTACATTCCGAGCAAGCTAGGCTTCACCCTAGGGCGTTGGTCCAACAGATTGAATAGTTAGGGCATTAGAAGTCAGCGCCCGAAGCATAAAATGCAATAAAAATACAACACTGTATCCATCATATAACAGAAATAATTGCAACCAGTTTGAAAGTGATGGCCAATTCTACGTTCCGGGGAACCGAGGCCTCACTCTAGGGCGTTGCTCCACCAGATCGAATAGCTAGTGTCTTAGAAGTCAGCGCCAGAAGCATAAAATACAATATAAATACAACAGTTTTTCCATCGTATAAAACGAATAATTGCAACCAGTATGAAACTTATGGTCATTTCTACATTCCGAGCAACCTAGGCTTCACCCTAGGGCGTTGCTCCAACAGATTGAATAGTTAGGACCTTAGAAGTCAACGCCCGAGCCATAAAATGCAAAAAAAATACAGCAGTGTTTCCATCATATAACAGGAATAATTGCAACCAGCTTGAAAGTGATGGCCAATTCTACTTTCCGAGCAACCTAGGCTTCACCCTAGGGCGTTGCTCCAACGGATTGAATAGTTAGGGCCTTAGAAGTCATCGCCCGAACCATAAAATGCAAAAAAAATACAACAGTGTTTCCATCATATAACAGGAATAATTGCAACCAGTTTGAAAGTGATGGCCAATTCTACGTTCCGGGCAACCTAGGCTTCGCTCTAGGGCGTTGCTTCACCAGATCGAAAAGATAGTGCCTTAGAAGTCAACGCCAGAAGCATAAAATGCGATATAAATACAACAGTTTTTCCATCGTAAGAAACAAATAATTGCAACCAGTATGAAACTTATGGTCATTTCTACCTTCCGAGTAACCTAGGCTTCACCCTAGGTCGTAGCTCCAACGGATTGAATAGTTAGGGCCTTAGAAGTCTACGCCCGAACCATAAAATGCAAAAAAAATACAACAGTGTTTCCATCATATAACAGGAATAATTGCGACCAGTTTGAAAGTGATGGCCAATTCTACGTTCCGGGCAACCTAGGTTTCACTCCAGGGCGTTGCTCCACCAGGCCGAATAGTTACGGCCTAAGAAGTCAACGCCAGAAGCATAAAATACGATATAAATACAACAGCTTTTCCATCGTATAAAACGAATAATTGCAACCAGTGTGAAAGTAATGGTCATTTCTACGTTCCGAGCACCCTAGGCGTCACTCTAGGGCGTTGCTCCACCACATCTAATAGCTACGACCTTAGAAGTCAACGCCAGAGGCA
Organism: Calliopsis andreniformis; assembly: GCF_051401765.1. Taxonomy (NCBI): domain Eukaryota; kingdom Metazoa; phylum Arthropoda; class Insecta; order Hymenoptera; family Andrenidae; genus Calliopsis; species Calliopsis andreniformis. Next base: position 7,314,569 of record NW_027480428.1, read on the forward strand.
TAAAGTACAATACAAATACAACAGCGTTTTCATCGTATAAAACGAATAATTGCAACCAGTGTGAAAGTTATGGTCATTTCTACATTCCGAGCAACCTAGGATTCACTCTAGGGCGTTGCTCCACCAGATCGAATAGTTAGGTCCTTAGAAGTATACGCCAGAAACATAAAATACGATATAAAAACAACAGCGTCTCCATCGTATAAAACTAATAATTGCAATCAGTGTGAAAGTTATGGTCATTTCTACATTCCGAGCAACCTAGGATTCACTCTAGGGCGTTGCTCCACCAGATCGAATAGTGAGGTCCTTAGAAGCAAACGCCAGAAGCATAATATACGATATAAATACAACAGCTTTTCCATCGTATAAAAGGAATAATTGCAAACAGTGTGAAAGTATTGGTCATTTCTACGTTCCCGGCAAGCTAGGCTTCACCCTAGGCCGTTGTATCACCGGATCGAATAGTTAGGGCCTAAGAACTGAACGCCAGAAGCACAAAATGCAATAAAAATACAACAGTTTTTCCATCGTATAACAGGATTAATTGCAACCAGTTTGAAGGTGATGGCCAATTCTACCTTCCGGGCTACCTAGGCTTCACTCTAGGGCGTTGCTCCACCAGATCGAATAGATAGTGCCTTAGAAGTCAACGCCAGAAGCATAAAATACAATATAAATACAACAGTGTTTCCATCGTATAAAACGAATAATTGCAACCAGGATGATACTTATGGTCATTTCTACTTTCCGAGCAAGCTAGGCTTCACCCTAGTGCGTTGCTCCAAAAGATTGAACAGTTAGGACCTTAGAAGTGATCGCCCGAACCATAAAATGCAAAAAAAATACAACAGTGTTTCCATCATATAACAGGAATAATTGCAACCAGTTTGAAAGTGATGGCCAATTCTACGTTCCGGGCAACCTAGGCTTCGCTCTAGGGCGTTGCTTCACCAGATCGAAAAGATAGTGCCTTAGAAGTCAACGCCAGAATCATAAAATGCGATATAAATACAACAGTTTTTCCATCGTAAGAAACAAATAATTGCAACCAGTATGAAACTTATGGTCATTTCTACCTTCCGAGTAAGCTAGGCTTCACCCTAGGTCGTAGCTCCAACGGATTGAATAGTTAGGGCCTTAGAAGTCTACGCCCGAACCATAAAATGCAAAAAAAATACAACAGTGTTTCCATCATATAACAGGAATAATTGCGACCAGTTTGAAAGTGATGGCCAATTCTACGTTCCGGGCAACCTAGGTTTCACTCCAGGGCGTTGCTCCACCAGGCCGAATAGTTACGGCCTAAGAAGTCAACGCCAGAAGCATAAAATACGATATAAATACAACAGCTTTTCCATCGTATAAAACGAATAATTGCAACCAGTGTGAAAGTAATGGTCATTTCTACGTTCCGAGCACCCTAGGCGTCACTCTAGGGCGTTGCTCCACCACATCTAATAGCTACGACCTTAGAAGTCAACGCCAGAGGCATAAAGTACAATACAAATACAACAGCGTTTTCATCGTATAAAACGAATAATTGCAACCAGTGTGAAAGTTATGGTCATTTCTACATTCCGAGCAACCTAGGATTCACTCTAGGGCGTTGCTCCACCAGATCGAATAGTTAGGTCCTTAGAAGTAAACGCCAGAAGCATAAAATACGATATAAATACAACAGCTTTTCCATCGTATAAAAGGAATAGTTGCAAACAGTGTGAAAGTAATGGTCATTTCTACGTTCCCGGCAAGCTAGGCTTCACCCTAGGCCGTTGTTTCACCACATCGAATAGTTAGGGCCTAAGAAGTGAACGCTAGAAGCATAAAATGCAATAAAAATACAACAGTTTTTCCATCGTATAACAGGATTAATTGCAACCAGTTTGAAAGTGATGGTCATTTCTCCTTTCCGGGCAACCTAGGCTTCACTCTAGGGCGTTACTCCACTAGATCGAATAGCTAGGGCCTTAGAAGTCAACGCCAGAAGCATAAAATACAATATAAATACAACAGTTTTTCCATCGGATAAAACGATTAATTGCAACCAGTATGAAACTGATGGTCATTTCTACTTTCCGAGCAAGCTAGGCTTCACCCTAGGGCGTTGCTCGAACAGATTGAATAGTTATTGCCTTAGAAGTCAACGCCCGATCCATAAAACGCAAAAAAAATACGACAGTGTTTCCATCATATAACAGGAATAATTGCAACCAGTTTGAAAGTGATGGCCGATTCTACGTTCCGGGCAACCTAGGTTTCACTCCAGGGCGTTGATCCACCAGACCGAATAGTTACGGCCTAAGAAGTCAACGCCAGAAGCATAAAATACGATATAAATAGAACAGCTTTTCCACCGTATAAAACGACTAATTGCAACCAGTATGAAACTTATGGTCATTTCTACTTTCCGAGCAAGCTAGGCTTCACCCTAGGGCGTTGCTCCAACAGATTGAATAGTTAGGTCCTTAGAAGTAAACGCCAGAAACATAAAATACGATATTAATACAACAGCGTTTCCGTCGTATAAAACGAATAATTGCAATCAGTGTGAAAGTTATGGTCATTTCTACATTCCGAGCAACCTAGGATTCACTCTAGGGTGTTGCTCCACCAGATCGAATAGTTAGGTCCTTAGAAGTAAAAGCCAGAAGCATAAAATACGATATAAATACAACAGCGTTTCCATCGTATAAAACGAATAATTGCAACCAGTGTGAAAGTTATGGTCATTTCTACATTCCGAGCAACCTAGGATTCACTCTAGGGCGTTGCTCCACCAGATCGAATAGTTAGGTCCTTAGAAGTAAACGCCAGAAGCATAAAATACGATATAAATACAACAGCTTTTCCATCGTATAAAAGGAATAGTTGCAAACAGTGTGAAAGTAATGGTCATTTCTACGTTCCCGGCAAGCTAGGCTACACCCTAGGCCGTTGTTTCACCAGATCGAATAGTTAGGGCCTAAGAAGTGAACGCCAGAAGCATAAAATGCAATAAAAATACAACAGTTTTTCCATCGTATAACAGGATTAATTGCAACCAGTTTGAAAGTGATGGTCATTTCTCCTTTCCGGGCAACCTAGGCTTCACTCTAGGGCGTTACTCCACTAGATCGAATAGCTAGGGCCTTAGAAGTCAACGCCAGAAGCATAAAATACAATATAAATACAACAGTTTTTCCATCGGATAAAACGATTAATTGCAACCAGTATGAAACTGATGGTCATTTCTACTTTCCGAGCAAGCTAGGCTTCACCCTAGGGCGTTGCTCGAACAGATTGAATAGTTATTGCCTTAGAAGTCAACGCCCGAACCATAAAACGCAAAAAAAATACAACAGTGTTTCCATCATATAACAGGAATAATTGCAACCAGTTTGAAAGTGATGGCCAATTCTACTTTCCGAGCAACCTAGGCTTCACCCTAGGGCGTTGCTCCTACAGATTGAATAGTTAGGGTCTTAGAGGTCAACGCCCGAAGCATAAAATGCAATAAAAATACAACAGTGTTTCCATCATATAACAGGAATAATTGCAACCAGTTTGAAAGTTATGGCCAATTCTACGTTCCGGGCAAGCTAGGCTTCACTCTAGGGCGTTGCTCCACCAGATCGAATAGTTGGTGCCTTAGAAGTCAACGCCAGAAGCATAAAATACGATATAAATACAACAGCTTTTCCATCGTATAAAACGAATAATTGCAACCAGTGTGAAAGTAATTGTCATTTCTACGTTCCGAGCACCCTAGGCGTCACTCTAGGGCGTTGCTCCACCACATCTAATACCTACGGCCTTAGAAGTCAACGCCAGAGGCATAAAATACAATATAAATACAACTGCGTTTCCATCGTATAAAACGAATAATTGCAACCAGTGTGAAAGTTATGGTCATTTCTACATTCCGAGCAACCTAGGCTTCGCTCTAGGGCGATGCTCCACCAGACCGAATAGTTACGGCCTAAGAAGTCAACGCCAGAAGCATAAAATACAATATAAATACAACAGTTTTTCCATCGTATAAAACGAATAATTGCAACCAGTTTGAAAGTGATGGCCAAATCTACCTTCCGGGCAACCTAGGCTTCACTCTAGGGCGTTTCTCCACCAGATCGAATAGTTAGTGCCTTAGAAGTCAACGCCAGAAGCATAAAATACAATATAAATACAACAGTTTTTCCATCGTATAAAACGAATAATTGCAACCAGTATGAAACTTATGGTCATTTCTACTTTCCGAGCAACCTAGGCTTCACCCTAGGGCGTTGCTCCAACAGATTGAATAGTTAGGGCCTTAGAAGTCAACGCCCGAACCCTAAAATATAAAAAAAATACAGCAGTGTTTCCATCATATAACAGGAATAATTATAACCAGTTTGAAAGTGATGGCCAATTCTACGTTCCGGGCAACCTAGGTTTCACTCCAGGGCGTTCCTCCACCAGACCGAATAGTGACGGCCTAAGCAGTCAACGCCAGAACCATAAAAAACGATATAAATACAACAGCTTTTCCATCGTATAAAACGAATAATTGCAACCAGTGTGAAGGTAATGGTCATTTCTACGTTCCGAGCACCCTAGGCGTCACTCTAGGGCGTTGCTCCACCACATCTAATACCTACGGCCTTAGAAGTCAACGCCAGAGGCATAAAATACAATATAAATACAACTGCGTTTCCATCGTATAAAACGAATAATTGCAACCAGTGTGAAAGTTATGGTCATTTCTACATTCCGAGCAACCTAGGCTTCGCTCTAGGGCGATGCTCCACCAGATCGAATTGTTAGGTCCTTAGAAGTAAACGCCAGAAGTATAAAATACGATATAAATACAACAGCTTTTACATCGTATAAAAGGATTAATTGCAACCAGTTTGAAAGTGATAGTCATTTCTCCTTTCCGGGCAACCTCGGCTTCACTCTAGGGCGTTGCTCCACCAGATCGAATAGTTAGTGCCTTAGAAGTCAACGCCAGATGTATAAAATACAATATAAGTACAACAGTTTTTCCATCGTATAAAACGAATAATTGCAACCAGTTTGAAGGTGATGGCCAATTCTACCTTCCGGACAACCTAGGCTTCACTCTAGGGCGTTGCTCCACCAGATCGAATAGATAGTGCCTTAGAAGTCAACGCCAGAAGCATAAAATACAATATAAATACAACAGTTTTTCCATCGGATAAAACGATTAATTGCAACCAGTATGAAACTGATGGTCATTTCTACTTTCCGAGCATCCTAGGCTTCACCCTAGGGCGTTGCTCCAACAGATTGAATAGTTAGGGCCTGAGAAGTCAACGCCCGAAGCATAAAATGCAATAAAAATAAAACAGTGTTTCCATCGTATAAAACGAATAATTGCAACCAGGATGAAACTTATGGTCATTTCTACTTTCCGAGCAAGCTAGGCTTCACCCTAGGGCGTTGCTCCAAAAGATTGAATAGGTAGGACCTTAGAAGTGATCGCCCGAACCATAAAAAAAAAAAAAATACAACAGTGTTTCCATTATATAGAAGGAATAATTGCAACCAGTTTGAAAGTGATGGCCAATTCTACGTTCCGGGCAACCTAGGCTTCTCTCTAGGGCGTTGCTCCACCAGATCGAATAGATAGTGCCTTAGAAGTCAACGCCAGAAGCATAAAATACAATATAAATACAACAGTTTTTCCATCGTATAAAGCGAATAATTGCAACCAGTATGAAACTTATGGTCATTTCTACTTTCCGAGCAACCTAGGCTTCACCCTAGGGCATAGCTCCAACGGATTGAATAGTTAGGGCCTTAGAAGTCAACGCCCGAGCCATAAAATGCAAAAAAAAATACAACAGTGTTTCCATCATATAACAGGAATAATTGCAACCAGTTTGAAAGTGATGGCCAATTCTACGTTCCTGGCAACCTAGGTTTCACTCCAGGGCGTTGCTCCACCAGACCGAATAGTTACGGCCTAAGAAGTCAACGCCAGAAGCATAAAATACGATACAAATACAACAGCTTTTCCATCGTATAAAACGAATAATTGCAACCAGTGTGAAAGTAATGGTCATTTCTACGTTCCGAGCACCCTAGGCGTCACTATAGGACGTTGCTGCACCACATCTAATAGCTACGGCCTTAGAAGTCAACGCCAGAGGCATAAAGTACAATACATATACAACAGCGTTTCCATCGTAGAAAACGAATAATTGCAACCAGTGTGAAAGTTATGGTCATTTCTACATTCCGAGCAACCTAGGATTCACTCTAGGGCGTTGCTCCACCAGATCGAATAGTTAGGTCCTTAGAAGTAAACGCCAGAAACATAAAATACGATATAAATACAACAGCGTTTCCATCGTATAAAACGAATAATTGCAACCAGTGTGAAAGTTATGGTCATTTCTCCTTTCCGGGCAACCTAGGCTTCACTCTAGGGCGTTACTCCGCTAGATCGAATAGCTAGGGCCTTAGAAGCCAACGCCAGAAGCATAAAATACAATATAAATACAACAGTTTTTCCATCGGATAAAACGATTAATTGCAACCAGTATGAAACTGATGGTCATTTCTACTTTCGGAGCATCCTAGGCTTCACCCTAGGGCGTTGCTCCAACAGATTGAATAGTTAGGGCCTGAGAAGTCAACGCCCGAAGCATAAAATGCAATAAAAATAAAACAGTGTTTCCATCGTATAAAACGAATAATTGCAACCAGGATGAAACTTATGGTCATTTCTACTTTCCGAGCAAGCTAGGCTTCACCCTAGGGCGTTGCTCCAAAAGATTGAATAGCTAGGACCTTAGAAGTGATCGCCCGAACCATAAAATGCAAAAAAAATACAACAGTGTTTCCATCATATAAAAGGAATAATTGCAACCAGTTTGAAAGTGATGGCCAATTCTACGTTCCGGGCAACCTAGGCTTCTCTCTAGGGCGTTGCTCCACCAGATCGAATAGATAGTGCCTTAGAAGTCAACGCCAGAAGCATAAAATACAATATAAATACAACAGTTTTTCCATCGTATAAAGCGAATAATTGCAACCAGTATGAAACTTATGGTCATTTCTACTTTCCGAGCAACCTAGGCTTCACCCTAGGGCCTTGATCCTGCAGATTGAATAGTTAGGGCCTTAGATGTCAACGCCCGAACCATAAAATGCAAAAAAAATACAACAGTGTTTCCATCATATATCAGGAATAATTGCAACCAGTTTGAAAGTGATGGCCAATTCTACGTTCCGGGCTACCTAGGTTTCACTCCAGGGCGTTGCTCCACCAGACCGAGTAGTTACGGCCTAAGAAGTCAACGCCAGAAGCATAAAATACGATATAAATACAACAGCTTTTCCATCGTATAAAACGACTAATTGCAACCAGTATGAAACTTATGGGCATTTCTACTTTCCCAGCAAGCTAGGCTTCACCCTAGGGCGTTGCTCCAACAGATTGAAAAGTGAGGGCCTTAGAAGTCAACGCCAGAAGCATAAAATACAATATAAATACAACAGCTTTCCCATCGTATAAAACGAATAATTGCAACCAGTATGAAACTTATGGTCATTTCTACTTTCCGAGCAAGCTAGGCTTCACCCTAGGGCGTTGCTCGAACAGATTGAATAGTTAGGGCCTTAGAAGTCTACGCCCGAACCATAAAATGCAAAAAAAATACAACAGTGTTTCCATCATATAACAGGAATAATTGCAACCAGTTTGAAAGTGATGGCCGATTCTACGTTCCGGGCAACCTAGGTTTCACTCCAGGGCGTTGATCCACCAGACCGAATAGTTACGGCCTAAGAAGTCAACGCCAGAAGCATAAAATACGATATAAATACAACAGCTTTTCCACAGTATAAAACGACTAATTGCAACCAGTATGAAACTTATGGTCATTTCTACTTTCCGAGCAAGCTAGGCTTCACCCTAGGGCGTTGCTCCAACAGATTGAATAGTTAGGTCCTTAGAAGTAAACGCCAGAAACATAAAATACGATATGAATACAACAGCGTTTCCATCGTATAAAACGAATAATTGCAATCAGTGTGAAAGTTATGGTCATTTCTACATTCCGAGCAACCTAGGATTCACTCTAGGGTGTTGCTCCACCAGATCGAATAGTTAGGTCCTTAGAAGTAAAAGCCAGAAGCATAAAATACGATATAAATACAACAGCGTTTCCATCGTATAAAACGAATAATTGCAACCAGTGTGAAAGTTATGGTCATTTCTACATTCCGAGCAACCTAGGATTCACTCTAGGGCGTTGCTCCACCAGATCGAATAGTTAGGTCCTTAGAAGTAAACGCCAGAAGCATAAAATACGATATAAATACAACAGCTTTTCCATCGTATAAAAGGAATAGTTGCAAACAGTGTGAAAGTAATGGTCATTTCTACGTTCCCGGCAAGCTAGGCTTCACCCTAGGCCGTTGTTTCACCAGATCGAATAGTTAGGGCCTAAGAAGTGAACGCCAGAAGCATAAAATGCAATAAAAATACAACAGTTTTTCCATCGTATAACAGGATTAATTGCAACCAGTTTGAAAGTGATGGTCATTTCTCCTTTCCGGGCAACCTAGGCTTCACTCTAGGGCGTTACTCCACTAGATCGAATAGCTAGGGCCTTAGAAGTCAACGCCAGAAGCATAAAATACAATATAAATACAACAGTTTTTCCATCGGATAAAACGATTAATTGCAACCAGTATGAAACTGATGGTCATTTCTACTTTCCGAGCAAGCTAGGCTTCACCCTAGGGCGTTGCTCGAACAGATTGAATAGTTATTGCCTTAGAAGTCAACGCCCGAACCATAAAACGCAAAAAAAATACAACAGTGTTTCCATCATATAACAGGAATAATTGCAACCAGTTTGAAAGTGATGGCCGATTCTACGTTCCGGGCAACCTAGGTTTCACTCCAGGGCGTTGATCCACCAGACCGAATAGTTACGGCCTAAGAAGTCAACGCCAGAAGCATAAAATACGATATAAATACAACAGCTTTTCCACCGTATAAAACGACTAATTGCAACCAGTATGAAACTTATGGTCATTTCTACTTTCCGAGCAAGCTAGGCTTCACCCTAGGGCGTTGCTCCAACAGATTGAATAGTTAGGTCCTTAGAAGTAAACGCCAGAAACATAAAATACGATATTAATACAACAGCGTTTCCGTCGTATAAAACGAATAATTGCAATCAGTGTGAAAGTTATGGTCATTTCTACATTCCGAGCAACCTAGGATTCACTCTAGGGTGTTGCTCCACCAGATCGAATAGTTAGGTCCTTAGAAGTAAACGCCAGAAGCATAAAATACGATATAAATACAACAGCGTTTCCATCGTATAAAACGAATAATTGCAACCAGTGTGAAAGTTATGGTCATTTCTACATTCCGAGCAACCTAGGATTCACGCTAGGGCGTTGCTCCACCAGATCGAATAGTTAGGTCCTTAGAAGTAAACGCCAGAAGCATAAAATACGATATAAATACAACAGCTTTTCCATCGTATAAAAGGAATAATTGCAACCAGTATGAAACTTATGGTCATCTCTACATTCCGAGCAAGCTAGGCTTCACCCTAGGGCGTTGGTCCAACAGATTGAATAGTTAGGGCATTAGAAGTCAGCGCCCGAAGCATAAAATGCAATAAAAATACAACACTGTATCCATCATATAACAGGAATAATTGCAACCAGTTTGAAAGTGATGGCCAATTCTACGTTCCGGGGAACCGAGGCCTCACTCTAGGGCGTTGCTCCACCAGATCGAATAGCTAGTGCCTTAGAAGTCAACGCCAGAAGCATAAAATACAATATAAATACAACAGTTTTTCCATCGTATAAAACGAATAATTGCAACCAGTATGAAACTTATGGTCATTTCTACTTTCCGAGCAACCTAGGCTTCACCCTAGGGCGTTGCTCCAACAGATTGAATAGTTAGGACCTTAGAAGTCAACGCCCGAACCATAAAATGCAAAAAAAATACAACAGTGTTTCCATCATATAACAGGAATAATTGCAACCAGTTTGCAAGTGATGGCCGATTCTACGTTCCGGGCAACCTAGGTTTCACTCCAGGGCGTTGATCCACCAGACCGAATAGTTACGGCCTAAGAAGTCAACGCCAGAAGCATAAAATACGATATAAATACAACAGCTTTTCCACAGTATAAAACGACTAATTGCAACCAGTATGAAACTTATGGTCATTTCTACTTTCCGAGCAAGCTAGGCTTCACCCTAGGGCGTTGCTCCAACAGATTGAATAGTTAGGTCCTTAGAAGTAAACGCCAGAAACATAAAATACGATATGAATACAACAGCGTTTCCATCGTATAAAACGAATAATTGCAATCAGTGTGAAAGTTATGGCCATTTCTACGTTCCGAGCACCCTAGGCGTCACTCTAGGGCGTTGCTCCACCACATCTAATAGCTACGACCTTAGAAGTCAACGCCAGAGGCATAAAGTACAATACAAATACAACAGCGTTTTCATCGTATAAAACGAATAATTGCAACCAGTGTGAAAGTTATGGTCATTTCTACATTCCGAGCAACCTAGGATTCACTCTAGGGCGTTGCTCCACCAGATCGAATAGTTAGGTCCTTAGAAGTATACGCCAGAAACATAAAATACGATATAAAAACAACAGCGTCTCCATCGTATAAAACTAATAATTGCAATCAGTGTGAAAGTTATGGTCATTTCTACATTCCGAGCAACCTAGGATTCACTCTAGGGCGTTGCTCCACCAGATCGAATAGTGAGGTCCTTAGAAGCAAACGCCAGAAGCATAATATACGATATAAATACAACAGCTTTTCCATCGTATAAAAGGAATAATTGCAAACAGTGTGAAAGTATTGGTCATTTCTACGTTCCCGGCAAGCTAGGCTTCACCCTAGGCCGTTGTTTCACCGGATCGAATAGTTAGGGCCTAAGAACTGAACGCCAGAAGCATAAAATGCAATAAAAATACAACAGTTTTTCCATCGTATAACAGGATTAATTGCAACCAGTTTGAAGGTGATGGCCAATTCTACCTTCCGGGCTACCTAGGCTTCACTCTAGGGCGTTGCTCCACCAGATCGAATAGATAGTGCCTTAGAAGTCAACGCCAGAAGCATAAAATACAATATAAATACAACAGTGTTTCCATCGTATAAAACGAATAATTGCAACCAGGATGATACTTATGGTCATTTCTACTTTCCGAGCAAGCTAGGCTTCACCGTAGTGCGTTGCTCCAAAAGATTGAACAGTTAGGACCTTAGAAGTGATCGCCCGAACCATAAAATGCAAAAAAAATACAACAGTGTTTCCATCATATAACAGGAATAATTGCAACCAGTTTGAAAGTGATGGCCAATTCTACGTTCCGGGCAACCTAGGCTTCGCTCTAGGGCGTTGCTTCACCAGATCGAAAAGATAGTGCCTTAGAAGTCAACGCCAGAAGCATAAAATGCGATATAAATACAACAGTTTTTCCATCGTAAGAAACAAATAATTGCAACCAGTATGAAACTTATGGTCATTTCTACCTTCCGAGTAACCTAGGCTTCACCCTAGGTCGTAGCTCCAACGGATTGAATAGTTAGGGCCTTAGAAGTCTACGCCCGAACCATAAAATGCAAAAAAAATACAACAGTGTTTCCATCATATAACAGGAATAATTGCGACCAGTTTGAAAGTGATGGCCAATTCTACGTTCCGGGCAACCTAGGTTTCACTCCAGGGCGTTGCTCCACCAGGCCGAATAGTTACGGCCTAAGAAGTCAACGCCAGAAGCATAAAATACGATATAAATACAACAGCTTTTCCATCGTATAAAACGAATAATTGCAACCAGTGTGAAAGTAATGGTCATTTCTACGTTCCCAGCACCCTAGGCGTCACTCTAGGGCGTTGCTCCACCACATCTAATAGCTACGACCTTAGAAGTCAACGCCAGAGGCATAAAGTACAACACAAATACAACAGCGTTTTCATCGTATAAAACGAATAATTGCAACCAGTGTGAAAGTTATGGTCATTTCTACATTCCGAGCAACCTAGGATTCACTCTAGGGCGTTGCTCCACCAGATCGAATAGTTAGGTCCTTAGAAGTATACGCCAGAAACATAAAATACGATATAAAAACAACAGCGTCTCCATCGTATAAAACTAATAATTGCAATCAGTGTGAAAGTTATGGTCATTTCTACATTTCGAGCAACCTAGGATTCACTCTAGGGTGTTGCTCCACCAGATCGAATAGTTAGGTCCTCAGAAGTAAACGCCAGAAGCATAAAATACGATATAAATACAACAGCGTTTCCATCGTATAAAACGAATAATTGCAACCAGTGTGAAAGTTATGGTCATTTCTCCTTTCCGGGCAACCTAGGCTTCACTCTAGGGCGTTACTCCGCTAGATCGAATAGCTAGGGCCTTAGAAGTCAACGCCAGAAGCATAAAATACAATATAAATACAACAGCTTTTCCATCGGATAAAACGATTAATTGCAACCAGTATGACACTGATGGTCATTTCTACTTTCCGAGCATCCTAGGCTTCACCCTAGGGCGTTGCTCCAACAGATTGAATAGTTAGGGCCTGAGAAGTCAACGCCCGAAGCATAAAATGCAATAAAAATACAACAGTGTTGACATCGTATAAAACGAATAATTGCAACCAGGATGAAACTTATGGTCATTTCTACTTTCCGAGCAAGCTAGGCTTCACCCTAGGGCGTTGCTCCAAATGATTGAATAGCTAGGACCTTAGAAGTGATCGCCCGAACCATAAAATGCAAAAAAAATACAACAGTGTTTCCATCATATAACAGGAACAATTGCAACCAGTTTGAAAGTGATGGCCAATTCTACGTTCCGGACAACCTAGGTTTCCCACCAGGGCGTTGCTCGTCCAGACCGAATAGTTACGGCCTAAGAAGTCAACGCCAGAAGCATAAAATGCAATAAAAATACAACGGCTTTCCCATCGTATAAAACGAATAATTGCAACCAGTATGAAACTTATGGTCATTTCTACTTTCCGAGCAAGCTAGGCTTCACCCTAGGGCGTTGCTCGAACAGATTGAATAGTTATTGCCTTAGAAATCAACGCCCGAACCATAAAACGCAAAAAAAATACAACAGTGTTTCCATCATATAACAGGAGTAATTGCAACCAGTTTGAAAGTGATGGCCAATTCTACGTATCCGGGCAACCTAGGCTTCACTCTATTGCGTTGCTCCACCAGATCGAATAGTTAGTGCCTTAGAAGTCAACGCCAGAAGCATAAAATACGATATAAATACAACAGCTTTTCCATCGTATAAAACGAATAATTGCAACCAGTATGTAACTTATGGTCATCTCTACTTTCCGAGCAAGCTAGGCTTCACCCTAGGGTGTTGGTCCAACAGATTGTATAGTTAGGGCCTTAGAAGTCAACACCCGAAGCATAAAATGCAATAAAAATACAACAGTGTATCCATCATATAACAGGAATAATTGCAACCAGTTTGAAAGTGATGGCCAATTCTACATTCCGGGCAACCTAGGCCTCACACTAGGGTGTTGCTCCACCAGATCGAATAGCTAGTGCCTTAGAAGTCAACGCCAGAAGCATAAAATACAATATAAATACAACAGTTTTTCCATCGTATAAAACGAATAATTGCAACCAGTATGAAACTTATGGTCATTTCTACTTTCCGAGCAACCTAGGCTTCACCCTAGGGCGTTGCTCCAACAGATTGAATAGTTAGGACCTTAGAAGTCAACGCCCGAACCATAAAATGCAAAAAAAATACAACAGTGTTTCCATCATATAACAGGAATAATTGCAACCAGTTTGAAAGTGATGGCCGATTCTACGTTCCGGGCAACCTAGGTTTCACTCCAGGGCGTTGATCCACCAGACCGAATAGTTACGGCCTAAGAAGTCAACGCCAGAAGCATAAAATACGATATAAATACAACAGCTTTTCCACCGTATAAAACGACTAATTGCAACCAGTATGAAACTTATGGTCATTTCTACTTTCCGAGCAAGCTAGGCTTCACCCTAGGGCGTTGCTCCCTCAGATTGAATAGTTAGGACCTTAGAAGTCAACGCCCGAACCATAAAATGCAAAAAAAATTCAACAGTGTTTCCATCATATAACAGGAATAATTGCAACCAGTTTGAAAGTGATGGCCAATTCTACGTTCCGGGCAACCTAGGTTTCACTCCAGGGCGTTGATCCACCAGACCGAATAGTTACGGCCTAAGAAGTCAACGCCAGAAGCATAAAATACGATATAAATACAACAGCTTTTCCACCGTATAAAACGACTAATTGCAACCAGTATGAAACTTATGGTCATTTCTACTTTCCGAGCAAGCTAGGCTTCACCCTAGGGCGTTGCTCCAACAGATTGAATAGCTGGGTCCTTAGAAGTAAACGCCAGAAGCATAAAATACGATATAAATACAACAGCGTTTCCATCGTATAAAACGAATAATTGCAATCAGTGTGAAAGTTATGGTCATTTCTACATTCCGAGCAACCTAGGATTCACTCTAGGGTGTTGCTCCACCAGATCGAATAGTTAGGTCCTTAGAAGTAAACGCCAGAAGCATAAAATACGATATAAATACAACAGCGTTTCCATCGTATAAAACGAATAATTGCAACCAGTGTGAAAGTTATGGTCATTTCTACATTCCGAGCAACCTAGGATTCACGCTAGGGCGTTGCTCCACCAGATCGAATAGTTAGGTCCTTAGAAGTAAACGCCAGAAGCATAAAATACGATATAAATACAACAGTTTTTCCATCGTATAAAACGAATAATTGCAACCAGTATGAAACTTATGGTCATTTCTACCTTCCGAGCAACCTAGGCTTCACCCTAGGGCGTTGCTCCAACAGATTGAATAGTTAGGACCTTAGAAGTCAACGCCCGAACCATAAAATGCAAAAAAAATTCAACAGTGTTTCCATCATATAACAGGAATAATTGCAACCAGTTTGAAAGTGATGGCCAATTCTACGTTGCGGGCAACCTAGGTTTCACTCCAGGGCGTTGATCCACCAGACCGAATAGTTACGGCCTAAGAAGTCAACGCCAGAAGCATAAAATACGATATAAATACAACAGCTTTTCCACCGTATAAAACGACTAATTGCAACCAGTATGAAACTTATGGTCATTTCTACTTTCCGAGCAAGCTAGGCTTCACCCTAGGGCGTTGCTCCAACAGATTGAATAGCTGGGTCCTTAGAAGTAAACGCCAGAAGCATAAAATACGATATAAATACAACAGCGTTTCCATCGTATAAAACGAATAATTGCAATCAGTGTGAAAGTTATGGTCATTTCTACATTCCGAGCAACCTAGGATTCACTCTAGGGTGTTGCTCCACCAGATCGAATAGTTAGGTCCTTAGAAGTAAACGCCAGAAGCATAAAATACGATATAAATACAACAGCGTTTCCATCGTATAAAACGAATAATTGCAACCAGTGTGAAAGTTATGGTCATTTCTACATTCCGAGCAACCTAGGATTCACGCTAGGGCGTTGCTCCACCAGATCGAATAGTTAGGTCCTTAGAAGTAAACGCCAGAAGCATAAAATACGATATAAATACAACAGCTTTTCCATCGTATAAAAGGAATAATTGCAACCAGTATGAAACTTATGGTCATCTCTACATTCCGAGCAAGCTAGGCTTCACCCTAGGGCGTTGGTCCAACAGATTGAATAGTTAGGGCATTAGAAGTCAGCGCCCGAAGCATAAAATGCAATAAAAATACAACACTGTATCCATCATATAACAGGAATAATTGCAACCAGTTTGAAAGTGATGGCCAATTCTACGTTCCGGGGAACCGAGGCCTCACTCTAGGGCGTTGCTCCACCAGATCGAATAGCTAGTGCCTTAGAAGTCAACGCCAGAAGCATAAAATACAATATAAATACAACAGTTTTTCCATCGTATAAAACGAATAATTGCAACCAGTATGAAACTTATGGTCATTTCTACTTTCCGAGCAACCTAGGCTTCACCCTAGGGCGTTGCTCCAACAGATTGAATAGTTAGGACCTTAGAAGTCAACGCCCGAACCATAAAATGCAAAAAAAATACAACAGTGTTTCCATCATATAACAGGAATAATTGCAACCAGTTTGCAAGTGATGGCCGATTCTACGTTCCGGGCAACCTAGGTTTCACTCCAGGGCGTTGATCCACCAGACCGAATAGTTACGGCCTAAGAAGTCAACGCCAGAAGCATAAAATACGATATAAATACAACAGCTTTTCCACAGTATAAAACGACTAATTGCAACCAGTATGAAACTTATGGTCATTTCTACTTTCCGAGCAAGCTAGGCTTCACCCTAGGGCGTTGCTCCAACAGATTGAATAGTTAGGTCCTTAGAAGTAAACGCCAGAAACATAAAATACGATATGAATACAACAGCGTTTCCATCGTATAAAACGAATAATTGCAATCAGTGTGAAAGTTATGGCCATTTCTACGTTCCGAGCACCCTAGGCGTCACTCTAGGGCGTTGCTCCACCACATCTAATAGCTACGACCTTAGAAGTCAACGCCAGAGGCATAAAGTACAATACAAATACAACAGCGTTTTCATCGTATAAAACGAATAATTGCAACCAGTGTGAAAGTTATGGTCATTTCTACATTCCGAGCAACCTAGGATTCACTCTAGGGCGTTGCTCCACCAGATCGAATAGTTAGGTCCTTAGAAGTATACGCCAGAAACATAAAATACGATATAAAAACAACAGCGTCTCCATCGTATAAAACTAATAATTGCAATCAGTGTGAAAGTTATGGTCATTTCTACATTCCGAGCAACCTAGGATTCACTCTAGGGCGTTGCTCCACCAGATCGAATAGTGAGGTCCTTAGAAGCAAACGCCAGAAGCATAATATACGATATAAATACAACAGCTTTTCCATCGTATAAAAGGAATAATTGCAAACAGTGTGAAAGTATTGGTCATTTCTACGTTCCCGGCAAGCTAGGCTTCGCTCTAGGGCGTTGCTTCACCAGATCGAAAAGATAGTGCCTTAGAAGTCAACGCCAGAAGCATAAAATGCGATATAAATACAACAGTTTTTCCATCGTAAGAAACAAATAATTGCAACCAGTATGAAACTTATGGTCATTTCTACCTTCCGAGTAACCTAGGCTTCACCCTAGGTCGTAGCTCCAACGGATTGAATAGTTAGGGCCTTAGAAGTCTACGCCCGAACCATAAAATGCAAAAAAAATACAACAGTGTTTCCATCATATAACAGGAATAATTGCGACCAGTTTGAAAGTGATGGCCAATTCTACGTTCCGGGCAACCTAGGTTTCACTCCAGGGCGTTGCTCCACCAGGCCGAATAGTTACGGCCTAAGAAGTCAACGCCAGAAGCATAAAATACGATATAAATACAACAGCTTTTCCATCGTATAAAACGAATAATTGCAACCAGTGTGAAAGTAATGGTCATTTCTACGTTCCCAGCACCCTAGGCGTCACTCTAGGGCGTTGCTCCACCACATCTAATAGCTACGACCTTAGAAGTCAACGCCAGAGGCATAAAGTACAACACAAATACAACAGCGTTTTCATCGTATAAAACGAATAATTGCAACCAGTGTGAAAGTTATGGTCATTTCTACATTCCGAGCAACCTAGGATTCACTCTAGGGCGTTGCTCCACCAGATCGAATAGTTAGGTCCTTAGAAGTATACGCCAGAAACATAAAATACGATATAAAAACAACAGCGTCTCCATCGTATAAAACTAATAATTGCAATCAGTGTGAAAGTTATGGTCATTTCTACATTTCGAGCAACCTAGGATTCACTCTAGGGTGTTGCTCCACCAGATCGAATAGTTAGGTCCTCAGAAGTAAACGCCAGAAGCATAAAATACGATATAAATACAACAGCGTTTCCATCGTATAAAACGAATAATTGCAACCAGTGTGAAAGTTATGGTCATTTCTCCTTTCCGGGCAACCTAGGCTTCACTCTAGGGCGTTACTCCGCTAGATCGAATAGCTAGGGCCTTAGAAGTCAACGCCAGAAGCATAAAATACAATATAAATACAACAGCTTTTCCATCGGATAAAACGATTAATTGCAACCAGTATGACACTGATGGTCATTTCTACTTTCCGAGCATCCTAGGCTTCACCCTAGGGCGTTGCTCCAACAGATTGAATAGTTAGGGCCTGAGAAGTCAACGCCCGAAGCATAAAATGCAATAAAAATACAACAGTGTTGACATCGTATAAAACGAATAATTGCAACCAGGATGAAACTTATGGTCATTTCTACTTTCCGAGCAAGCTAGGCTTCACCCTAGGGCGTTGCTCCAAAAGATTGAATAGCTAGGACCTTAGAAGTGATCGCCCGAACCATAAAATGCAAAAAAAATACAACAGTGTTTCCATCATATAACAGGAACAATTGCAACCAGTTTGAAAGTGATGGCCAATTCTACATTCCGGGCAACCTAGGCCTCACACTAGGGTGTTGCTCCACCAGATCGAATAGCTAGTGCCTTAGAAGTCAACGCCAGAAGCATAAAATACAATATAAATACAACAGTTTTTCCATCGTATAAAACGAATAATTGCAACCAGTATGAAACTTATGGTCATTTCTACTTTCCGAGCAACCTAGGCTTCACCCTAGGGCGTTGCTCCAACAGATTGAATAGTTAGGACCTTAGAAGTCAACGCCCGAACCATAAAATGCAAAAAAAATACAACAGTGTTTCCATCATATAACAGGAATAATTGCAACCAGTTTGAAAGTGATGGCCGATTCTACGTTCCGGGCAACCTAGGTTTCACTCCAGGGCGTTGATCCACCAGACCGAATAGTTACGGCCTAAGAAGTCAACGCCAGAAGCATAAAATACGATATAAATACAACAGCTTTTCCACCGTATAAAACGACTAATTGCAACCAGTATGAAACTTATGGTCATTTCTACTTTCCGAGCAAGCTAGGCTTCACCCTAGGGCGTTGCTCCAACAGATTGAATAGTTAGGTCCTTAGAAGTAAACGCCAGAAACATAAAATACGATATGAATACAACAGCGTTTCCATCGTATAAAACGAATAATTGCAATCAGTGTGAAAGTTATGGTCATTTCTACATTCCGAGCAACCTAGGATTCACTCTAGGGTGTTGCTCCACCAGATCGAATAGTTAGGTCCTTAGAAGTAAAAGCCAGAAGCATAAAATACGATATAAATACAACAGCGTTTCCATCGTATAAACCGAATAATTGCAACCAGTGTGAAAGTTATGGTCATTTCTACATTCCGAGCAACCTAGGATTCACTCTAGGGCGTTGCTCCACCAGATCGAATAGTTAGGTCCTTAGAAGTAAACGCCAGAAGCATAAAATACGATATAAATACAACAGCTTTTCCATCGTATAAAAGGAATAGTTGCAAACAGTGTGAAAGTAATGGTCATTTCTACGTTCCCGGCAAGCTAGGCTTCACCCTAGGCCGTTGTTTCACCAGATCGAATAGTTAGGGCCTAAGAAGTGAACGCCAGAAGCATAAAATGCAATAAAAATACAACAGTTTTTCCATCGTATAACAGGATTAATTGCAACCAGTTTGAAAGTGATGGTCATTTCTCCTTTCCGGGCAACCTAGGCTTCACTCTAGGGCGTTACTCCACTAGATCGAATAGCTAGGGCCTTAGAAGTCAACGCCAGAAGCATAAAATACAATATAAATACAACAGTTTTTCCATCGGATAAAACGATTAATTGCAACCAGTATGAAACTGATGGTCATTTCTACTTTCCGAGCAAGCTAGGCTTCACCCTAGGGCGTTGCTCGAACAGATTGAATAGTTATTGCCTTAGAAGTCAACGCCCGAACCATAAAACGCAAAAAAAATACAACAGTGTTTCCATCATATAACAGGAATAATTGCAACCAGTTTGAAAGTGATGGCCGATTCTACGTTCCGGGCAACCTAGGTTTCACTCCAGGGCGTTGATCCACCAGACCGAATAGTTACGGCCTAAGAACTGAACGCCAGAAGCATAAAATGCAATAAAAATACAACAGTTTTTCCATCGTATAACAGGATTAATTGCAACCAGTTTGAAGGTGATGGCCAATTCTACCTTCCGGGCTACCTAGGCTTCACTCTAGGGCGTTGCTCCACCAGATCGAATAGATAGTGCCTTAGAAGTCAACGCCAGAAGCATAAAATACAATATAAATACAACAGTGTTTCCATCGTATAAAACGAATAATTGCAACCAGGATGATACTTATGGTCATTTCTACTTTCCGAGCAAGCTAGGCTTCACCGTAGTGCGTTGCTCCAAAAGATTGAACAGTTAGGACCTTAGAAGTGATCGCCCGAACCATAAAATGCAAAAAAAATACAACAGTGTTTCCATCATATAACAGGAATAATTGCAACCAGTTTGAAAGTGATGGCCAATTCTACGTTCCGGGCAACCTAGGCTTCGCTCTAGGGCGTTGCTTCACCAGATCGAAAAGATAGTGCCTTAGAAGTCAACGCCAGAAGCATAAAATGCGATATAAATACAACAGTTTTTCCATCGTAAGAAACAAATAATTGCAACCAGTATGAAACTTATGGTCATTTCTACCTTCCGAGTAACCTAGGCTTCACCCTAGGTCGTAGCTCCAACGGATTGAATAGTTAGGGCCTTAGAAGTCTACGCCCGAACCATAAAATGCAAAAAAAATACAACAGTGTTTCCATCATATAACAGGAATAATTGCGACCAGTTTGAAAGTGATGGCCAATTCTACGTTCCGGGCAACCTAGGTTTCACTCCAGGGCGTTGCTCCACCAGGCCGAATAGTTACGGCCTAAGAAGTCAACGCCAGAAGCATAAAATACGATATAAATACAACAGCTTTTCCATCGTATAAAACGAATAATTGCAACCAGTGTGAAAGTAATGGTCATTTCTACGTTCCCAGCACCCTAGGCGTCACTCTAGGGCGTTGCTCCACCACATCTAATAGCTACGACCTTAGAAGTCAACGCCAGAGGCATAAAGTACAACACAAATACAACAGCGTTTTCATCGTATAAAACGAATAATTGCAACCAGTGTGAAAGTTATGGTCATTTCTACATTCCGAGCAACCTAGGATTCACTCTAGGGCGTTGCTCCACCAGATCGAATAGTTAGGTCCTTAGAAGTATACGCCAGAAACATAAAATACGATATAAAAACAACAGCGTCTCCATCGTATAAAACTAATAATTGCAATCAGTGTGAAAGTTATGGTCATTTCTACATTTCGAGCAACCTAGGATTCACTCTAGGGTGTTGCTCCACCAGATCGAATAGTTAGGTCCTCAGAAGTAAACGCCAGAAGCATAAAATACGATATAAATACAACAGCGTTTCCATCGTATAAAACGAATAATTGCAACCAGTGTGAAAGTTATGGTCATTTCTCCTTTCCGGGCAACCTAGGCTTCACTCTAGGGCGTTACTCCGCTAGATCGAATAGCTAGGGCCTTAGAAGTCAACGCCAGAAGCATAAAATACAATATAAATACAACAGCTTTTCCATCGGATAAAACGATTAATTGCAACCAGTATGACACTGATGGTCATTTCTACTTTCCGAGCATCCTAGGCTTCACCCTAGGGCGTTGCTCCAACAGATTGAATAGTTAGGGCCTGAGAAGTCAACGCCCGAAGCATAAAATGCAATAAAAATACAACAGTGTTGACATCGTATAAAACGAATAATTGCAACCAGGATGAAACTTATGGTCATTTCTACTTTCCGAGCAAGCTAGGCTTCACCCTAGGGCGTTGCTCCAAAAGATTGAATAGCTAGGACCTTAGAAGTGATCGCCCGAACCATAAAATGCAAAAAAAATACAACAGTGTTTCCATCATATAACAGGAACAATTGCAACCAGTTTGAAAGTGATGGCCAATTCTACGTTCCGGACAACCTAGGTTTCCCACCAGGGCGTTGCTCGTCCAGACCGAATAGTTACGGCCTAAGAAGTCAACGCCAGAAGCATAAAATGCAATAAAAATACAACGGCTTTCCCATCGTATAAAACGAATAATTGCAACCAGTATGAAACTTATGGTCATTTCTACTTTCCGAGCAAGCTAGGCTTCACCCTAGGGCGTTGCTCGAACAGATTGAATAGTTATTGCCTTAGAAATCAACGCCCGAACCATAAAACGCAAAAAAAATACAACAGTGTTTCCATCATATAACAGGAGTAATTGCAACCAGTTTGAAAGTGATGGCCAATTCTACGTATCCGGGCAACCTAGGCTTCACTCTATTGCGTTGCTCCACCAGATCGAATAGTTAGTGCCTTAGAAGTCAACGCCAGAAGCATAAAATACGATATAAATACAACAGCTTTTCCATCGTATAAAACGAATAATTGCAACCAGTATGTAACTTATGGTCATCTCTACTTTCCGAGCAAGCTAGGCTTCACCCTAGGGTGTTGGTCCAACAGATTGTATAGTTAGGGCCTTAGAAGTCAACACCCGAAGCATAAAATGCAATAAAAATACAACAGTGTATCCATCATATAACAGGAATAATTGCAACCAGTTTGAAAGTGATGGCCAATTCTACATTCCGGGCAACCTAGGCCTCACACTAGGGTGTTGCTCCACCAGATCGAATAGCTAGTGCCTTAGAAGTCAACGCCAGAAGCATAAAATACAATATAAATACAACAGTTTTTCCATCGTATAAAACGAATAATTGCAACCAGTATGAAACTTATGGTCATTTCTACTTTCCGAGCAACCTAGGCTTCACCCTAGGGCGTTGCTCCAACAGATTGAATAGTTAGGACCTTAGAAGTCAACGCCCGAACCATAAAATGCAAAAAAAATACAACAGTGTTTCCATCATATAACAGGAATAATTGCAACCAGTTTGAAAGTGATGGCCGATTCTACGTTCCGGGCAACCTAGGTTTCACTCCAGGGCGTTGATCCACCAGACCGAATAGTTACGGCCTAAGAAGTCAACGCCAGAAGCATAAAATACGATATAAATACAACAGCTTTTCCACCGTATAAAACGACTAATTGCAACCAGTATGAAACTTATGGTCATTTCTACTTTCCGAGCAAGCTAGGCTTCACCCTAGGGCGTTGCTCCAACAGATTGAATAGTTAGGTCCTTAGAAGTAAACGCCAGAAACATAAAATACGATATGAATACAACAGCGTTTCCATCGTATAAAACGAATAATTGCAATCAGTGTGAAAGTTATGGTCATTTCTACATTCCGAGCAACCTAGGATTCACTCTAGGGTGTTGCTCCACCAGATCGAATAGTTAGGTCCTTAGAAGTAAAAGCCAGAAGCATAAAATACGATATAAATACAACAGCGTTTCCATCGTATAAACCGAATAATTGCAACCAGTGTGAAAGTTATGGTCATTTCTACATTCCGAGCAACCTAGGATTCACTCTAGGGCGTTGCTCCACCAGATCGAATAGTTAGGTCCTTAGAAGTAAACGCCAGAAGCATAAAATACGATATAAATACAACAGCTTTTCCATCGTATAAAAGGAATAGTTGCAAACAGTGTGAAAGTAATGGTCATTTCTACGTTCCCGGCAAGCTAGGCTTCACCCTAGGCCGTTGTTTCACCAGATCGAATAGTTAGGGCCTAAGAAGTGAACGCCAGAAGCATAAAATGCAATAAAAATACAACAGTTTTTCCATCGTATAACAGGATTAATTGCAACCAGTTTGAAAGTGATGGTCATTTCTCCTTTCCGGGCAACCTAGGCTTCACTCTAGGGCGTTACTCCACTAGATCGAATAGCTAGGGCCTTAGAAGTCAACGCCAGAAGCATAAAATACAATATAAATACAACAGTTTTTCCATCGGATAAAACGATTAATTGCAACCAGTATGAAACTGATGGTCATTTCTACTTTCCGAGCAAGCTAGGCTTCACCCTAGGGCGTTGCTCGAACAGATTGAATAGTTATTGCCTTAGAAGTCAACGCCCGAACCATAAAACGCAAAAAAAATACAACAGTGTTTCCATCATATAACAGGAATAATTGCAACCAGTTTGAAAGTGATGGCCGATTCTACGTTCCGGGCAACCTAGGTTTCACTCCAGGGCGTTGATCCACCAGACCGAATAGTTACGGCCTAAGAAGTCAACGCCAGAAGCATAAAATACGATATAAATACAACAGCTTTTCCACCGTATAAAACAACTAATTGCAACCAGTATGAAACTTATGGTCATTTCTACTTTCCGAGCAAGCTAGGCTTCACCCTAGGGCGTTGCTCCAACAGATTGAATAGTTAGGTCCTTAGAAGTAAACGCCAGAAACATAAAATACGATATTAATACAACAGCGTTTCCATCGTATAAAACGAATAATTGCAATCAGAGTGAAAGTTATGGTCATTTCTACATTCCGAGCAACCTAGGATTCACTCTAGGGTGTTGCTCCACCAGATCGAATAGTTAGGTCCTTAGAAGTAAAAGCCAGAAGCATAAAATACGATATAAATACAACAGCGTTTCCATCGTATAAACCGAATAATTGCAACCAGTGTGAAAGTTATGGTCATTTCTACATTCCGAGCAACCTAGGATTCACTCTAGGGCGTTGCTCCACCAGATCGAATAGTTAGGTCCTTAGAAGTAAACGCCAGAAGCATAAAATACGATATAAATACAACAGCTTTTCCATCGTATAAAAGGAATAGTTGCAAACAGTGTGAAAGTAATGGTCATTTCTACGTTCCCGGCAAGCTAGGCTTCACCCTAGGCCGTTGTTTCACCAGATCGAATAGTTAGGGCCTAAGAAGTGAACGCCAGAAGCATAAAATGCAATAAAAATACAACAGTTTTTCCATCGTATAACAGGATTAATTGCAACCAGTTTGAAAGTGATGGTCATTTCTCCTTTCCGGGCAACCTAGGCTTCACTCTAGGGCGTTACTCCACTAGATCGAATAGCTAGGGCCTTAGAAGTCAACGCCAGAAGCATAAAATACAATATAAATACAACAGTTTTTCCATCGGATAAAACGATTAATTGCAACCAGTATGAAACTGATGGTCATTTCTACTTTCCGAGCAAGCTAGGCTTCACCCTAGGGCGTTGCTCGAACAGATTGAATAGTTATTGCCTTAGAAGTCAACGCCCGAACCATAAAACGCAAAAAAAATACAACAGTGTTTCCATCATATAACAGGAATAATTGCAACCAGTTTGAAAGTGATGGCCGATTCTACGTTCCGGGCAACCTAGGTTTCACTCCAGGGCGTTACTCCACTAGATCGAATAGCTAGGGCCTTAGAAGTCAACGCCAGAAGCATAAAATACAATATAAATACAACAGTTTTTCCATCGGATAAAACGATTAATTGCAACCAGTATGAAACTGATGGTCATTTCTACTTTCCGAGCAAGCTAGGCTTCACCCTAGGGCGTTGCTCGAACAGATTGAATAGTTATTGCCTTAGAAGTCAACGCCCGAACCATAAAACGCAAAAAAAATACAACAGTGTTTCCATCATATAACAGGAATAATTGCAACCAGTTTGAAAGTGATGGCCAATTCTACGTTCCGTGCAACCTAGGCTTCACTCTATTGCGTTGCTCCACCAGATCGAATAGTTAGTGCCTTAGAAGTCAACGCCAGAAGCATAAAATACAATATAAATACAACACTTTTTCCATCGTATAAAACGAGTAATTGCAACCAGTATGAAACTTATGGACATTTCTACTTTCCGAGCAACCTAGGCTTCACCCTAGGGCGTTGCTCCAACAGATTGAATAGTTAGGGCCTTAGAAGTCAACGCCCGAACCATAAAATGCAAAAAAAAATACAACAGTGTTTCCACCATATATCAGGAATAATTGCAACCAGTTTGAAAGTGATGGCGAATTCTACGTTCCGGGCAACCTAGGTTTCACTCCAGGGCGTTGCTCCACCAGACCGAATAGTTACGGCCTAAGAAGTCAACGCCAGAAGCATAAAATACGATATAAATACAACAGCTTTTCCATCGTATAAAACGAATAATTGCAACCAGTATGAAACTTATGGTCATCTCTGCTTTCGGAGCAAGCTAGGCTTCACCCTAGGGTGTTGGTCCAACAGATTGAATAGTTAGGGCCTTAGAAGTCAACGCCCGAAGCATAAAATGCAATAAGAATACAACAGTGTATCCATCATATAACAGGAATAATTGCAACCAGTTTGAAAGTGATGGCCAATTCTACGTTCCGGGCAACCTAGGCCTCACACTAGGGCGTTGCTCCACCAGATCGAATAGCTAGTGCCTTAGAGGTCAACGCCAGAAGCATAAAATACAATATAAATACAACAGTTTTTCCATCGTATAAAACGAATAATTGCAACCAGTATGAAACTTATGGTCATTTCTACCTTCCGAGCAACCTAGGCTTCACCCTAGGGCGTTGCTCCAACAGATTGAATAGTTAGGACCTTAGAAGTCAACGCCCGAACCATAAAATGCAAAAAAAATTCAACAGTGTTTCCATCATATAACAGGAATAATTGCAACCAGTTTGAAAGTGATGGCCAATTCTACGTTCCGGGCAACCTAGGTTTCACTCCAGGGCGTTGATCCACCAGACCGAATAGTTACGGCCTAAGAAGTCAACGCCAGAAGCATAAAATACGATATAAATACAACAGCTTTTCCACCGTATAAAACGACTAATTGCAACCAGTATGAAACTTATGGTCATTTCTACTTTCCGAGCAAGCTAGGCTTCACCCTAGGGCGTTGCTCCAACAGATTGAATAGCTGGGTCCTTAGAAGTAAACGCCAGAAGCATAAAATACGATATAAATACAACAGCGTTTCCATCGTATAAAACGAATAATTGCAATCAGTGTGAAAGTTATGGTCATTTCTACATTCCGAGCAACCTAGGATTCACTCTAGGGTGTTGCTCCACCAGATCGAATAGTTAGGTCCTTAGAAGTAAACGCCAGAAGCATAAAATACGATATAAATACAACAGCGTTTCCATCGTATAAAACGAATAATTGCAACCAGTGTGAAAGTTATGGTCATTTCTACATTCCGAGCAACCTAGGATTCACGCTAGGGCGTTGCTCCACCAGATCGAATAGTTAGGTCCTTAGAAGTAAACGCCAGAAGCATAAAATACGATATAAATACAACAGTTTTTCCATCGTATAAAACGAATAATTGCAACCAGTATGAAACTTATGGTCATTTCTACCTTCCGAGCAACCTAGGCTTCACCCTAGGGCGTTGCTCCAACAGATTGAATAGTTAGGACCTTAGAAGTCAACGCCCGAACCATAAAATGCAAAAAAAATTCAACAGTGTTTCCATCATATAACAGGAATAATTGCAACCAGTTTGAAAGTGATGGCCAATTCTACGTTCCGGGCAACCTAGGCCTCACACTAGGGCGTTGCTCCACCAGATCGAATAGCTAGTGCCTTAGAGGTCAACGCCAGAAGCATAAAATACAATATAAATACAACAGTTTTTCCATCGTATAAAACGAATAATTGCAACCAGTATGAAACTTATGGTCATTTCTACCTTCCGAGCAACCTAGGCTTCACCCTAGGGCGTTGCTCCAACAGATTGAATAGTTAGGACCTTAGAAGTCAACGCCCGAACCATAAAATGCAAAAAAAATTCAACAGTGTTTCCATCATATAACAGGAATAATTGCAACCAGTTTGAAAGTGATGGCCAATTCTACGTTCCGGGCAACCTAGGTTTCACTCCAGGGCGTTGATCCACCAGACCGAATAGTTACGGCCTAAGAAGTCAACGCCAGAAGCATAAAATACGATATAAATACAACAGCTTTTCCACCGTATAAAACGACTAATTGCAACCAGTATGAAACTTATGGTCATTTCTACTTTCCGAGCAAGCTAGGCTTCACCCTAGGGCGTTGCTCCAACAGATTGAATAGCTGGGTCCTTAGAAGTAAACGCCAGAAGCATAAAATACGATATAAATACAACAGCGTTTCCATCGTATAAAACGAATAATTGCAATCAGTGTGAAAGTTATGGTCATTTCTACATTCCGAGCAACCTAGGATTCACTCTAGGGTGTTGCTCCACCAGATCGAATAGTTAGGTCCTTAGAAGTAAACGCCAGAAGCATAAAATACGATATAAATACAACAGCGTTTCCATCGTATAAAACGAATAATTGCAACCAGTGTGAAAGTTATGGTCATTTCTACATTCCGAGCAACCTAGGATTCACGCTAGGGCGTTGCTCCACCAGATCGAATAGTTAGGTCCTTAGAAGTAAACGCCAGAAGCATAAAATACGATATAAATACAACAGTTTTTCCATCGTATAAAACGAATAATTGCAACCAGTATGAAACTTATGGTCATTTCTACCTTCCGAGCAACCTAGGCTTCACCCTAGGGCGTTGCTCCAACAGATTGAATAGTTAGGACCTTAGAAGTCAACGCCCGAACCATAAAATGCAAAAAAAATTCAACAGTGTTTCCATCATATAACAGGAATAATTGCAACCAGTTTGAAAGTGATGGCCAATTCTACGTTCCGGGCAACCTAGGCCTCACTCTAGGGCGTTGCTCCACCAGATCGAATAGCTAGTGCCTTAGAAGTCAGCGCCAGAAGCATAAAATACAATATAAATACAACAGTTTTTCCATCGTATAAAACGAATAATTGCAACCAGTATGAAACTTATGGACATTTCTACTTTCCGAGCAACCTAGGCTTAACCCTAGGGCGTTGCTCCAACAGATTGAATAGTTAGGACCTTAGAAGTCAACGCCCGAACCATAAAATGCAAAAAATATACAACCGTGTTTCCATCATATAACAGGAGTAATTGCAACCAGTTTGAAAGTAATGGCCAATTCTACGTTCCGGGCAACCTAGGCTTCGCCCTAGGGCGTTGCTCCACCAGATCGAAAAGATAGTGCCTTAGAAGTCAACGCCAGAAGCATAAAATGCGATATAAATACAACAGTTTTTCCATCGTATAAAACGAATAATTGCAACCGGTATGAATCTTATGGTCATTTCTACTTTCCGAGCTACATAGGCTTCACCCTAGGGCGTTGCTCCAACAGATCGAATAGTTGGTGCCTTAGAAGTCAACGCCAGAAGCATAAAATGCGATATAAATACAACAGCTTTTCCATCGTATAAAACGAATAATTGCAACCAGTATGAAACTTATGGTCATTTCTACTTTACGAGCAAGCTAGGCTTCACCCTAGGGCGTTGCTCCAACAGATTGAATAGTTAGCGCCTTAGAAGTCAACGCCCGAAGCATAAAATGCAGTTAAAATACAACAGTGTTTCCATCATATAACAGGAATAATTGCAACCAGTTTGAAAGTGATAGCCAATTCTACGTTCCGGGCAACCTAGGCTTCGCTCTAGGGCGTTGCTCCACCAGATCGAAAAGATAGTGCCTTAGAAGTCAACGCCAGAAGCATAAAATGCGATATAAATACAACAGTTTTTCCATCGTATAAAACGAATAATTGCATCCAGTATGAAACTTATGGTCATTTCTACTTTCCGAGCAACCTAGGCATCACCCTAAGGCGTTGCTCCAACAGATTGAATAGTTAGGGCCTTAAAAGTCAACGCCCGAACCATAAAATGCAAAAAAAATACAACAGTGTTTCCATCATATAACAGGAATAATTGCAACCAGTTTGAAAGTGATGGCCAATTCTACGTTCCGGGCAACCTAACCTCCGCTCTAGGGCGTTGCTCCACCAGATCGAATAGTTAGTGCCTTAGAAGTCAACGCCAGAAGCATAAAATACAATATACATACAACAGTTTTTCCATCGTAAAAAACGAATAATTGCAACCAGTATGAAACTTATGGTCATTTCTGCTTTCCGGGCAACCTAGGCTTCACTCTAGGGCGTTGCTCCACCAGATCGAATAGTTAGTGCCTTAGAAGTCAACGCCAGAAGCATAAAATACAATATAAATACAACAGCTTTTCCACCGTATAAAACGAATAATTGCAACCAGTATGAAACTTATGGTCATTTCTACTTTCCGAGCAAGCTAGGCTTCACCCTAGGGCGTTGCTCCAACAGGTTGAATAGCTAGGGCCTTAGAAGTCAACGCCCGTACCATAAACCGCAAAAAAAATACAACAGTGTTGCCATCATATAACAGGAATAATTGCAACCAGTTTGAAAGTGATGGTCATTTCTGCTTTCCGGGCAACCTAGGCTTCACTCTAGGGCGTTGCTCCACCAGATCGAATAGCTAGTGCCTTAGAAGTCAACGCCAGAAGCATAAAATACAATATAAATACAACAGTTTTTCCATCGTAAAGAACGAATAATTGCAACCAGTATGAAACTTATGGACATTTGTACTTTCCGAGCAACCTAGGCTTCACCCTGGGGCGTTGCTCCAACAGATTGAATAGTTAGGGCCTTAGAAGTCAACGCCCGAACCATAAAATGCAAAAAAAATACAACAGTGTTTCCATCATATATCACGAATAATTGCAACCAGTTTGAAAGTGATGGCCAATTCTACGTTCCGGGCAACCTAGGTTTCACTCCAGGGCGTTGCTCCACCAGACCGAATAGTTCCGGCCTAAGAAGTCAACGCCAGAAGCATAAAATACAATATAAATACAACAGCTTCTCCATCGTATAAAACGAATAATTGCAACCAGTATGAAACTTATGGTCATTTCTACTTTCCGAGCAACCTAGGCTTCACCCTAGGGCGTTGCTCCAGCAGATTGAATAGTTAGGGCCTTAAAAGTCAACGCCCGAACCATAAAATGCAAAAAAAATAGAACAGTGCTTCCATCATATAACAGGAATAATTGCAACCAGTTTGAAAGTGATGGCCAATTCTACATTCCGGGCAACCTAGGCTTCACACTAGGGCGTTGCTCCACCAGATCGAATAGTCAGTGCCTTAGAAGTCAACGCCTGAAGCATAATATACAATATAAATACAACAGTTTTTCCATCGTATAAAGCAAATAATTGCAACCAGTATGAAACTTATGGTCATTTCTACCTTCCGAGCAACCTAGGCTTCACCCTAGGGCGTTTCTCCAACGGATTGAATAGTTTGGGCCTTAGAAGTCAACACCCGAAGCGTAAAATGCAGTTAAAATACAACAGTGTTTCCATCATATAACAGGAATAATTGCAACCATTTTGAAAGTGACGGCCAATTCAACGTTCCGGGCAACCTAGACTTCACTCTACGGCGTTGCTCCACCAGATCGAATAGTTAGTGCCTTAGAAGTCAACGCCAGAAGCATAAAATACAATATAAATACAACAGCTTCTCCATCGTATAAAACGAATAATTGCAACCAGTATGAAACTTATGGTCATTTCTACTTTCCGAGCAACCTAGGCTTCACCCTAGGGCATTGCTCCAGCAGATTGAATAGTTAGGGCCTTAAAAGTCAACGCCCGAACCATAAAATGCAAAAAAAATACAACAGTGCTTCCATCATATAACAGGAATAATTGCAACCAGTTTGAAAGTGATGGCCAATTCTACGTTCCGGGCAACCTAGGCTTCGCTCTAGGGCGTTGCTCCACCAGATCGAATAGTTAGTGCCTTAGAAGTCAACGCCTGAAGCATAATATACAATATAAATACAACAGTTTTTCCGTCGTATAAAACAAATAATTGCAACCAGTATGAAACTTATGGTCATTTCTACTTTCAGAGCAACCTAGGCTACACCCTAGGGCGTTGCTCCAACGGATTGAATAGTTAGGGCCCTAGAAGTCAACGCCCGAAACATAAAATGCAAAAAAAATACAACAGTGTTTCCATCATATAACAGGAATAATTGCAACCAGTTTGATAGTGATGGCCAATTCTACGTTCCGGGCAACCTAGGTTTCACACCAGGGCGTTGCTCCACCAGACCGAATAGTTACGGCCCAAGAAGTCAACGACAGAAGCATAAAATACGATATAAATGCAACAGCTTTTCCATCGTATAAAACGAGTAATTGCAACCAGTATGAAACTTATGGTCATTTCTACTTTCCGAGCAAGCTAGGCTTCACGCTAGGGCGTTGCTGCAACAGATTGAATAGTTAGGGCCTTAGAAGTCAACGCCCGAAGCATAAAATGCAGCAAAAATACAACAGTGTTTCCATCATATAACAGGAATAATTGCAACCAGTTTGAAAGTGATGGCCAATTCTACGTTCCGGGCAACCTAGGCTTCGCTCTACGGCGTTGCTCCACCAGATCGAAAAGATAGTGCCTTAGAAGTCAACGCCAGAAGCATAAAATGCGATATAAATACAACAGTTTTTCCATCGTATAAAACGAATAATTGCATCCAGTATGAAACTTATGGTCATTTCTACTTTCCGAGCAACCTAGGCTTCACCCTAGGACGTTGCTCCAACAGATTGAATAGTTAGGGCCTTAGAAGTCAACGCCCGAAGCATAAAATGCAATAAAAATACAACTGTGTTTCCATCATGTAACAGGAGTAATTGCAACCAGTTTGAAAGTGATGGCCAATTCTACGTTCCGGGCAATCTAGGTTTCACACCAGGGCGTTGCTTCTCCAGACCGAATAGTTACGGCCTAAGAAGTCAACGCCAGAAGCATAAAATACAATATAAATACAACAGCTTTTCCATCGTATAAAACGGATAATTGCAACCAGTATGAAACTTATGGTCATTTCTACTTTCCGAGCAACCTAGGCTTCACCCTAGGGAGTTGCTCCAGCGGATTGAATAGTTAGGGCCTTAGAAGTCAACGCCCGAACCATAAAATGCAAAAAAAATACAACACCGTTTCCATCATATAACAGGAATAATTGCAACCAGTTTGAAAGTGATGGCCAATTCTACGTTCCGGGCAACCTAGGTTTCACTCCAGGGCGTTGCTCCACTAGACCGAATAGTTACGGCCCATGAAGTGAACGCCAGAAGCATGAAATACGATATAAATGCAACAGCTTTTCCATCGTATAAAACGAGTAATTGCAACCAGTATGAAACTTATGGTCAATTCTACTTTCCGAGCAAGCTAGGCTTCACGCTAGGGCGTTGCTGCAACAGATTGAATAGTTAGGGCCTTAGAAGTCAACGCCCGAAGCATAAAATGCTGCAAAAATACAACAGTGTTTCCATCATATAACAGGAATAATTGCAACCAGTTTGAAAGTGATGGCCAATTCTACGTTCCGGGCAACCTAGGCATCACTCTATTGCGTTGCTCCACCAGATCGAATAGTTAGTGCCTTAGAAGTCAACGCCAGAAGCATAAAATACGATATAAATACAACAGTTTTTGCACCGTATAAAACGAATAATTGCAACCAGTTTGAAAGTTATGGTCATTTCTGCTTTCCGGGCAACCTAGGCTTCACTCTAGGGCGTTGCTCCACCAGATCGAATAGATAGCGCCTTAGAAGTCAACGCCAGAAGCATAAAATACAATATAAATCCAACAGTTTTTCCATCGTATAAAACGAATAATTGCAACCAGTATGAAACTTATGGACATTTCTACTTTCCGAGCAACCTAGGCTTCACCCTGGGGCGTTGCTCCACCTCATCTAATAGCTACGGCCATAGAAGTCAACGCCAGAGGCATAAAGTACAATATAAATACAACAGCGTTTCCATCGTGTAAAACGAATAAATGCAACCAGTGTGAAAGTTATGGTCATTTCCACATTCCGAGCAACCTAGGCTTCACTCTAGGGCGTTGCTCCACCAGATCGAATAGTTAGGTCCTCAGAAGTAAACGCCAGAAGCATAAAATACGATATAAATACAACAGCCTATTCATCGTATAAAAGGATTAATTGCAACCAGTTTGAACGTGATGGTCATTTCTCCTTTCCGGGCAACCTCGGCTTCACCCTAGGGCGTTGCTCCACTAGGTCGAACAGCTAGGGCCTTAGTAGTCAACGCCAGAAGCATAAGATACAATATAAATACAACAGTTTTTCCATCGTATAAAACGAATAATTGCAGCCAGTATGAAACTTATGGTCATTTCTACTTTCCGAGCAACCTAGGCTTCACCCTAGGGCGTTGCTCCAACAGATTGAATAGTTAGGGCCTTAGCAGTCAACGCCCGAAGCATAAAATGCAATTAAAATACAACAGTGTTTCCATAATATAACAGGAATAATTGCAACCAGTTTGAAAGTGATGGCCAATTCTACGTTCCGGGCAACCTAGGCTTCACTCTAGGGCGTTGCTCCACCAGATCGAATAGTTAGTGCCTTAGAAGTCAACGCCAGAAGCATAAAATACGATATAAATACAACAGCTTTTCCATCGTATAAAACGAATAATTGCAACCAGTGTGAAAGTAATGGTAATTTCTACGTTCCGCGCACCCTAGGCGTCACTCTAGGGCGTTACTCCACCACATCTAATAGCTACGGCCTTAGAAGTCAACGCCAGAGGCATAAAGTACAATATAAATACAACAGCGTTTCCATCGTATAAAACGAATAATTGCAACCAGTGTGAAAGTGATGGTCATTTCCACATTCCGAGCAACCTAGGCTTCACTCTAGGGCGTTGCTCCACCAGATCGAATAGTTAGGTCCTCAGAAGTAAACGCCAGAAGCATAAAATACGATATAAATACAACAGCCTTTCCATCGTATAAAAGGATTAATTGCAACCAGTTTGAACGTGATGGTCATTTCTCCTTTCCGGGCAACCTAGGCTTCACTCCAGGGCGTTGCTCCACTAGGTCGAACAGCTAGGGCCTTAGAAGTCAACGCCAGGAGCATAAGATACAATATAAATACAACAGTTTTTCCATCGTATAAAACGAATAATTGCAACCAGTATGAAACTTATGGTCATTTGTACTTTCCGAGCAACCTAGGCTTCACGCTAGGGCGTTGCTCCAACAGATTGAATAGTTAGGGCCTTAGAAAACAACGCCCGAAGCATATAATGCAATAAAAATACAACAGTGTTTCCATAATATAACAGGAATAATTGCAACCAATTTGGAAAGTGATGGCCAATTCTACGTTCCGGGCAACCTAGGCTTCACTCTAGAGCGTTGCTCCAGCATATCGAATAGTTAGTGCCTTAGAAGTCAACGCCAGAAGCATAAAATACAATATAAATACAACGGCTTTTCCATCGTATAAAACGAATAATTGCAACCAGTATGAAACTTATGGTCATTTCTACTTTCCTAGCAACTTAGGCTTCATCCTAGGGCGATGCTCCAACAGATTGAATAGTTAGGGCCTTAGAAGTCAACGCCCAAAGCATAAAATGCAATTAAAATACAACAGTGTTTCCATCATATAACAGGAATAATTGCAACCAGTTTGAAAGTGATGGCCAATTCTACGTTCCGGGCAAGCTAGGCTTCACCCTAGGCCGTTGTTCCACCAGATCGAATAGTTAGGGCCTAAGAAGTGAACACCAGAAGCATAAAATGCAATAAAAATACAACAGTTCTTCCAATGTATAACAGAATTAATTGCAGCCAGTTTGAAAGTGATGGTCATTTCTCCATTCCGGGCAACCTAGGCTTCACTGTAGGGCGTTGCTCCACTAGATCGAATAGCTAGGGCCTTAGAAGTCAACGCCAGAAGCATAAAATACAATATAAATACAACAGTTTTTCCATCGTATAAAACGAGTAATTGCAACCAGTATGAAACTGGTGGTCATTTCTACTATCCGAGCAACCTAGGCTTCACCCTAGGGCGTCGCTCCACCAGATCGAATAGTTAGTGCCTTAGAAGTCAACGCCAGAAGCATAAAATACAATATAAATACAACAGTTTTTCCATCGTATAAAACGAATAATTGCAACCAGTATGAAACTTATGGTCATTTCTACTTTCCGAGCAAACTAGGCTTCACCCTAGGGCGTTGCTCTAACGGATTGAATAGTTAGGACCTTAGAAGTCAACGCCCGAACCATAAAATGCAATAAAAATACAACAGTGTTTCCATCATATAACAGCAATAATTGCAACCAGTTTGAAAGTGATGGCCAATTCTACGTTCCGGGCAACCTAGGTTTCACTCCAGGGCGTTGCTCCACCAGACCGAATAGTTACGGCCTAAGAAGTCAACGCCAGAAGCATAAAGTACGATATAAATACAACAGCTTTTCCATCGTATAAAAGGAATAATTGCAAACAGTGTGAAGGTAATGGTCATTTCTACGTTCCGGGCAAGCTAGGCTTCACCCTAGGCCGTTGTTCCACCAGATCGAATAGTTAGGGCCTTAGAAGTCAACGCCCGAACCATAAAATGCAAAAAAAATACAACAGTGTTTCCATCATATAACAGGAATAATTGCAACCAGTTTGAAAGTGATGGCCAATTCTACGTTCCGGGCAACCGAGGTTTCACTCCAGGGCGTTGCTCCACCAGACCGAATAGTTACGGCCTAAGAAGTCAACGCCAGAAGCATAAAATACGATATAAATACAACAGCTTTTCCATCGTATAAAACGAATAATTGCAACCAGTGTGAAAGTAATGGTTATTTCTACGTTCCGAGCACCCTAGGCGTCACTCTAGGGCGTTGCTCCACCACATCTAATAGCTACGGCCTTAGAAGTCAACGCCAGAGGCATAAAGTACAATATAAATACAACAGCGTTTCCATCGTATAAAACGAATAATTGCATCCAGTGTGAAAGTTATGGTCATTTCTACATTCCGAGCAACCTAGGATCCACTCTTGGGCGTTGCTCCACCAGATCGAATAGTTAGGTCCTTAGAAGTAAACGCCAGAAGCATAAAATACGATATAAATACAACAGCGTTTGCATCGTATAAAACGAATAATTGCAGCCAGTATGTAAATGATGGTCATTTCTACTTTCCGAGCAACCTAGGCTTCACCGTAGGGCGTTGCTCCAACAGATTGAATAGTTAGGGCCCCAGAAGTCAACGCCCAAAGCATAAAATGCAATAAAAATACAACAGTGTTTCCATCGTATAAAACGAATAATTGCAAGCAGTATGAAACTTATGGTCATTTCTACTTTCCGAGCAAGCTAGGCTTCACCCTAGGGCGTTGCTCCAACAGATTCAATAGTTAGGACCTTAGAAGTGAACGCCCGAACCATAAAATGCAAAAAAAATACAACAGTGTTTCCATCATATAACAGGAATAATTGCAACCAGTTTGAAAGTGATGGCCAATTCAACCTTCCGGGCAACCTAGGCTTCACTCTAGGGCGTTGCTCCACCAGACCGAATAGTTAGTGCCTTAGAAGTCAACGCCAGAAGCATAAAATACGATATAAATACAACAGCGTTTCCATCGTATAAAACGAATAATTGCAACCAGTGTGAAAGTTATGGTCATTTCTACATTCCGAGCTACCCAGGATCCACTCTAGGGCGTTGCTCCACCAGATCGAATAGTTAGGTCCTTAGAAGTAAACGCCAGAAGCATAAAATACGATATAAATACAACAGCGTTTGCGTCGTATAAAACGAATATTTGCAGCCAGTGTGAAAGTTATGGTCATTTCTACATTCCGAGCAACCTAGGATTCACTCTAGGGCGTTGCTCCACCAGATCGAATAGTTAGGTCTTTAGAAGTAAACGCCTGAAGCATAAAATACGATATAAATACAACAGCTTTTCCATCGTATAAAAGGAATAATTGCAAACAGTGTGAAGGTAATGGTCATTTCTACGTTCCGGGCAAGCTAGGCTTCACCCTATGCCGTTGTTCCACCAGATCGTATAGTTAGGGCCTAAGAAGTGAACGCCAGAAGCATAAAATGCAATAAAAATACAACAGTTTTTCCAATGTATAACAGGATTAATTGCAACCAGTTTGAAAGTGATGGTCATTTCTCCTTTCCGGGCAACCTAGGCTTCACTCTGTGGCGTTGCCCCACTAGATCGAATAGCTATGGCCTTAGAAGTCAACGCCAGAAGCATAAAACACAATATAAATACAACAGTTTGTCCATTGTATAAAACGAATAATTGCAACCAGTATGTAACTTATGGTCATTTCTACTTTCCAAGCAACCTAGGCTTCACCCTAGGGCCTTGCTCCAACAGACTGAATAGTTAGGGCCTTAGAAGTCAACGCCCGAACCATAAAATGCAAAAAAAATACAACAGTGTTTCCATCATATATCAGGAATAACTGCAACCAGTTTGAAAGTGATGTCCAATTCTACGTTCCGGGCAACCTAGGTTTCACTCCATGGCGTTGCTCCACCAGACCGAATAGTTACGGCCTAAGAAGTCAGCGCCAGAAGCATAAAATACGATATAAATACAACAGCTTTTCCATCGTATAAAACGAATAATTGCAACCAGTATGAAACTTATGGTCATTGCTACGTTCCGCGCAACCTAGACTTCACTCTACGGCGTTGTTCCACCAGACCGAATAGTTAGGGCCTAAGAAGTGAACGCCAGAAGCATAAAACACAATATAAATATAACAGTCTTTCCATCCTATAACAGGAATAATTGCAACCCCTGTGAAAGTGATGGTCATTTCTACGTTCCGGGCAACCTAGGTTTCACTCCATGGCGTTGCTCCACCAGACCGAATAGTCACGGTCTATGAAGTCAACGCCAGAAGCATAAAATACGATATAAATACAACAGCTTTTCCATCGTATAAAACGAATAATTGCAACCAGTATGTAACTTATGGTCATTTCTACTTTCCAAGCAACCTAGGCTTCACCCTAGGGCCTTGCTCCAACAGACTGAATAGTTAGGGCCTTAAAAGTCAACGCCCGAACCATAAAATGCAAAAAAAATACAACAGTGTTACCACCATATATCAGGAATAACTGCAACCAGTTTGAAAGAGATGTCCAATTCTACGTTCCGGGCAACCTAGGTTTCACTCCATGGCGTTGCTCCACCAGACCGAATAGGTACGGCCTAAGAAGTCAGCGCCAGAAGCATAAAATACGATATAAATACAACAGCTTTTCCATCGTATAAAACGAATAATTGCAACCAGTATGAAACTTATGGTCATTGCTACGTTCCGCGCAACCTAGGCTTCAGTCTACGGCGTTGTTCCACCAGATCGAGTAGTTAGGGCCTAAGAAGTGAAAGCCAGAAGCATAAAACACAATATAAATATAACAGTCTTTCCATCCTATAACAGGAATAGTTGCAACCCCTGTGAAAGTGATGGTCATTTCTACGTTCCGGGCAACCCAGGTTTCACTCCATGGCGTTGCTCCACCAGACCGAATAGTTACGGCCTAAGAAGTCAGCTCCAGAAGCATAAAATACGATATAAATACAACAGCTTTTCCATCGTATAACAGGAGTAATTGCAACCAGTTTGAAAGTGATGGCCATTTCTACGTTCCGGGCAAGCTAGGCTTCACCCTATGCCGTTGTTCCACCAGATCGTATAGTTAGGGCCTAAGAAGTGAACGCCAGAAGCATAAAATGCAATAAAAATACAACAGTTTTTCCAATGTATAACAGGATTAATTGCAACCAGTTTGAAAGTGATGGTCATTTCTCCTTTCCGGGCAACCTAGGCTTCACTCTAGGGCGTGGCTCCACCAGATCGAATGGTTAGTGCCTTAGAAGTCAACGCCAGAAGCATAAAACACAATATAAATACAACAGTTTGTCCATTGTATAAAACGAATAATTGCAACCAGTATGTAACTTATGGTCATTTCTACTTTCCAAGCAACCAAGGCTTCACCCTAGGGCCTTGCTCCAACAGACTGAATAGTTAGGGCCTTAGAAGTCAACGCCCGAACCATAAAATGCAAAAAAAATACAACAGTGTTTCCATCATATATCAGGAATAACTGCAACCAGTTTGAAAGTGATGTCCAATTCTACGTTCCGGGCAACCTAGGTTTCACTCCATGGCGTTGCTCCACCAGACCGAATAGTTAGGGCCTAAGAAGTGAACGCCAGAAGCATAAAACACAATATAAATATAACAGTCTTTCCACCCTATAACAGGAATAATTGCAACCCCTGTGAAAGTGATGGTCATTTCTACGTTCCGGGCAACCTAGGTTTCACTCCCTGGCGTTGCTCCACCAGACCGAATAGTTACGGCCTAAGAAGTCAGCGCCAGAAGCATAAAATACGATATAAATACAACAGCTTTTCCATCGTATAACAGGAATAATTGCAACCAGTTTGAAGGTGATGGCCATTTCTACGTTCCGGGCAACCTAGGCTTCACTCTATGGCGTTCTTCCACCACATCGAATAGCTACGGCCTCAGAAGTCAACGCCTGAAGTATAAAATACAATAAAAATACAACAGTGTTTCCATCATCTATCAGGAATAATTGCAACCAGTTTGAAAGTGATGGCCAATTCTACGTTCCGGGCAACCTAGGCTTCACCCTAAGCCGTTGTTCCACCAGATCGAATAGTTAGGGCCTAAGAAGTCAACGACAGAAGCATAAAATACAATATAAATATATCAGTTTTTCCATTGTATAAAACGAATAATTGCTACCAGTGTAAAAGTTATGGTCATTTCTACGTTCCGGGCAACCTAGGCTTGACCCTAAGCCGTTGTTCCACCACATCGAATAGTTAGGGCCTAAGAAGTGAACTCCAGAAGCATAAAATGCAATAAAAATACAACAGTTTTTCCATCGTATAACTGGATTAATTGCAACCAGTTTGAAAGTGATGGTCATTTCTCCTTTCCGGGCAACCTAGGCTACACTCTAGGGCGTTGCTCTACTAGATCGAACAGCTAGGGCCTTAGAAGTCAACGCCAGAAGCATAAAGTACAATATAAATATATCAGTTTTTCCATCGTATAAAACGAATAATAGCAGCCAGTGTGAAAGTTATGGTCATTTCTTCGTTCCGGGCAACCTAGGCTTCACTCTAGGGCGTTGCTCCACCAGATCAAACAGTTAGGCCCTTAGAAGCCAACGCCCGAAGCATTAAATACCAAATAAATAGAACAGTTTTTCCATTGTATAAAATGAATAATTGCTACCAGTTTGAAAGTGATGGCCAATTCTACGTTCCGGGCAACCTAGGCTTCACTCTAGGGCGTTGCTCCACCAGATCGAATAGTTAGTGCCTTGGAAGTCAACGCCAGAAGCATAAAATACAATATAAATGCAACAGATTTTCCATCGTATAAAACGAATAATTGCAACCAGTATGAAACTTATGGTCATTTCTACTTTCCGGGCAACCTAGGCTTCACCCTATGGCGTTCTTCCACCACATCGAATAGCTACGGCCTCAGAAGTCAACGCCTGCAGTATAAAATACAAAATAAGTAGAACAGTTTTTCCATTGTATAAAACGAATAATTGCTACCAGTGTAAAAGTTATGGTCATTTCTACGTTCCGGGCAACCTAGGCTTCACTCTATGGCGTTCGTCCACCACATCGAATAGCTACGGCCTCAGAAGTCAACGCCTGAAGTATAAAATACAATAAAAATACAACAGTGTTTCCATCATATAACAGGAATAATTGCAACCAGTTTGAAAGTGATGGCCAATTCTACGTTCCGGGCAACCTAGGCTTCACTCTAGGGCGTTGCTCCACCAGATCGAATAGTTAGTGCCTGAGAAGACAACGCCAGAAGCATAAAATACAATATAAATACAACACTTTTTCCATCGTATAAAACGAATAATTGCAACCAGTATGAAACTTATGGTCACTTCTACTTTCCGAGCAACCTAGGCTTCACCCTAGGGCGTTGCTCCAACAGATTGAATTGTTAGGGCCTTAGAAGTCAACGCCCGAAGCATAAAATGCAATAAAAATACAACAGTGTTTCCATCATATAACAGGAATAATTGCAATCAGTTTGAAAGTGATGGCCAATTCTACGCTCCGGGCAACCTAGGATTCACTCTAGGGCGTTGGTCCACCAGATCTAACAGTTAGGGCCTTAAAAGTCAACGCCCGAAGCATAAAATACAAAACAAATAGAACAGTTTTTCCATTGTATAAAACGAATAATTGCTACCAGTGTAAAGGTTATGGTCATTTCTACGTTCCGGGCAACATAGGCTTCACTCTATGGCGTTCTTCCACCACATCGAATAGCTACGGCCTCAGAAGTCAACGCCTGACGTATAAAATACAATAAAAATACAACAGTGTTTCCATCATATAATAGGAATAATTGCAACCAGTTTGAAAGTGATGGCCAATTCTACGTTGCGGGCAACCTAGGCTTCACTCTAGGGCGTTGCTCCACCAGATCGAATAGTTAGTGCCTTAGGAGACAACGCCAGAAGCATAAAATACAATATAAATACAACACTTTTTCCATCGTATAAAACGAATAATTGCAACCAGTATGAAACTTATGGTCATTTCTACTTTCCGAGCAACCTAGGCTTCACCCTAGGGCGTTGCTCCAACAGATTGAATAGTTTGGGCCTTAGAAGCCAACGCCCGAACCATAAAATGCAAAAAAAATACAACAGTGTTTCCATCATATAACAGGAATAATTGCAACCAGTTTGAAAGTGATGGCCAATTCTACGTTCCGGGCAACATAGGATTCACTCTAGGGCGTTGCTCCACCAGATCGAATAGTTAGTGCTTTAGAAGTCAACGCCAGAAGCATAAAATACAATATAAATACAACACTTTTTCCATCGTATAAAACGAATAATTGCAACC
This sequence comes from Calliopsis andreniformis, assembly GCF_051401765.1. NCBI lineage: Eukaryota > Metazoa > Arthropoda > Insecta > Hymenoptera > Andrenidae > Calliopsis > Calliopsis andreniformis. Next base: position 7,357,292 of record NW_027480428.1, read on the forward strand.
AGTATGAAACTTATGGTCATTTCTACTTTCCGAGCAACCTAGGCTTCACCCTAGGGCGTTGCTCCAACAGATTGAATTGTTAGGGCCTTAGAAGTCAACGCCCGAAGCATAAAATGCAATAAAAATACAACAGTGTTTCCATCATATAACAGGAATAATTGCAACCAGTTTGAAAGTGATGGCCAATTCTACGCTCTGGGCAACCTTGGATTCACTCTAGGGCGTTGGTCCACCAGATCTAACAGTTAGGGCCTTAAAAGTCAACGCCCGAAGCATAAAATACAAAACAAATAGAACAGTTTTTCCATTGTATAAAACGAATAATTGCTACCAGTGTAAAGGTTATGGTCATTTCTACGTTCCGGGCAACATAGGCTTCACTCTATGGCGTTCTTCCACCACATCGAATAGCTACGGCCTCAGAAGTCAACGCCTGACGTATAAAATACAATAAAAATACAACAGTGTTTCCATCATATAATAGGAATAATTGCAACCAGTTTGAAAGTGATGGCCAATTCTACGTTCCGGGCAACATAGGATTCACTCTAGGGCGTTGCTCCACCAGATCGAATAGTTAGTGCTTTAGAAGTCAACGCCAGAAGCATAAAACACAATAGAAATACAACAGTTCTTTCATCGTATAAAACGAATAATTGCAACCAGTATGAATCTTATGGACATTTCTACTTTCCGAGCAACCCAGGCTTCACCCTAGGGCGTTGCTCCAACAGATTGAATAGTTAGGGTCTTAGAAGTCAACGCCCGAACCATAAAATGCAAAAAAAATACAACAGTGTTTCCATCATATAACAGGAATAATTGCAACCAGTTTGAAAGTGATGGCCAATTCTACGTTCCGGGCAACCTAGGTTTCACTACAGGGCGTTGCTCCACCAGACCGAATAGTTACGGCCTAAGAAGTCAACGCCAGAAGCATAAAATACGTTATAAATGCAACAGCTTTTCCATCGTATAAAATGAATAATTGCAACAAGTGTGAAAGTAATGGTCATTTCTACGTTCCGAGCACCCTAGGCGTCTCTCTAGGGCGTTGCTCCACCACATCTAATAGCTACGGCCTTAGAAGTCAACGCCAGAGGCATAAAATACAATATAAATACAACAGCTTTTCCATCGTATAACAGGAATAATTGCAACCAGTTTGAAGGTGATGGCCATTTCTACGTTCCGGGCAACCTAGGCTTCACTCTATGGCGTTCTTCCACCACATCGAATAGCTACGGCCTCAGAAGTCAACGCCTGAAGTATAAAATACAATAAAAATACAACAGTGTTTCCATCATCTATCAGGAATAATTGCAACCAGTTTGAAAGTGATGGCCAATTCTACGTTCCGGGCAACCTAGGCTTCACCCTAAGCCGTTGTTCCACCAGATCGAATAGTTAGGGCCTAAGAAGTCAACGACAGAAGCATAAAATACAATATAAATATATCAGTTTTTCCATTGTATAAAACGAATAATTGCTACCAGTGTAAAAGTTATGGTCATTTCTACGTTCCGGGCAACCTAGGCTTGACCCTAAGCCGTTGTTCCACCACATCGAATAGTTAGGGCCTAAGAAGTGAACTCCAGAAGCATAAAATGCAATAAAAATACAACAGTTTTTCCATCGTATAACTGGATTAATTGCAACCAGTTTGAAAGTGATGGTCATTTCTCCTTTCCGGGCAACCTAGGCTACACTCTAGGGCGTTGCTCTACTAGATCGAACAGCTAGGGCCTTAGAAGTCAACGCCAGAAGCATAAAATACAATATAAATGCAACAGATTTTCCATCGTATAAAACGAATAATTGCAACCAGTATGAAACTTATGGTCATTTCTACTTTCCGGGCAACCTAGGCTTCACCCTATGGCGTTCTTCCACCACATCGAATAGCTACGGCCTCAGAAGTCAACGCCTGCAGTATAAAATACAAAATAAGTAGAACAGTTTTTCCATTGTATAAAACGAATAATTGCTACCAGTGTAAAAGTTATGGTCATTTCTACGTTCCGGGCAACCTAGGCTTCACTCTATGGCGTTCGTCCACCACATCGAATAGCTACGGCCTCAGAAGTCAACGCCTGAAGTATAAAATACAATAAAAATACAACAGTGTTTCCATCATATAACAGGAATAATTGCAACCAGTTTGAAAGTGATGGCCAATTCTACGTTCCGGGCAACCTAGGCTTCACTCTAGGGCGTTGCTCCACCAGATCGAATAGTTAGTGCCTGAGAAGACAACGCCAGAAGCATAAAATACAATATAAATACAACACTTTTTCCATCGTATAAAACGAATAATTGCAACCAGTATGAAACTTATGGTCACTTCTACTTTCCGAGCAACCTAGGCTTCACCCTAGGGCGTTGCTCCAACAGATTGAATTGTTAGGGCCTTAGAAGTCAACGCCCGAAGCATAAAATGCAATAAAAATACAACAGTGTTTCCATCATATAACAGGAATAATTGCAATCAGTTTGAAAGTTATGGTCATTTCTTCGTTCCGGGCAACCTAGGCTTCACTCTAGGGCGTTGCTCCACCAGATCAAACAGTTAGGGCCTTAGAAGCCAACGCCCGAAGTATTAAATACCAAATAAATAGAACAGTTTTTCCATTGTATAAAACGATTAATTGCTACCAGTGTAAAAGTTATGGTCATTTCTCCTTTCCGGGCAACCTAGGCTTCACTCTAGGGCGTTGCTCCACCAGATCGAATAGTTAGTGCCTTAGAAGACAACGCCAGAAGCATAAAATACAATATAAATACAACACTTTTTCCATCGTATAAAACGAATAATTGCAACCAGTATGAAACTTATGGTCATTTCTACTTTCCGAGCAACCTAGGCTTCACCCTAGGGCGTTGCTCCAACAGATTGAATAGTTTGGGCCTTAGAAGCCAACGCCCGAACCATAAAATGCAAAAAAAATACAACAGTGTTTCCATCATATAACAGGAATAATTGCAACCAGTTTGAAAGTGATGGCCAATTCTACGTTCCGGGCAACATAGGATTCACTCTAGGGCGTTGCTCCACCAGATCGAATAGTTAGTGCTTTAGAAGTCAACGCCAGAAGCATAAAATACAATATAAATACAACACTTTTTCCATCGTATAAAACGAATAATTGCAACCAGTATGAAACTTATGGTCATTTCTACTTTCCGAGCAACCTAGGCTTCACCCTAGGGCGTTGCTCCAACAGATTGAATTGTTAGGGCCTTAGAAGTCAACGCCCGAAGCATAAAATGCAATAAAAATACAACAGTGTTTCCATCATATAACAGGAATAATTGCAACCAGTTTGAAAGTGATGGCCAATTCTACGTTCCGGGCAACATAGGATTCACTCTAGGGCGTTGCTCCACCAGATCGAATAGTTAGTGCTTTAGAAGTCAACGCCAGAAGCATAAAACACAATAGAAATACAACAGTTCTTTCATCGTATAAAACGAATAATTGCAACCAGTATGAATCTTATGGACTTTTCTACTTTCCGAGCAACCTAGGCTTCACCCTAGGGCGTTGCTCCAACAGATTGAATAGTTAGGGTCTTAGAAGTCAACGCCCGAACCATAAAATGCAAAAAAAATACAACAGTGTTTCCATCATATAACAGGAATAATTGCAACCAGTTTGAAAGTGTAGGCCAATTCTACGTTCCGGGCAACCTAGGTTTCACTACAGGGCGTTGCTCCACCAGACCGAATAGTTACGGCCTAAGAAGTCAACGCCAGAAGCATAAAATACGTTATAAATGCAACAGCTTTTCCATCGTATAAAATGAATAATTGCAACAAGTGTGAAAGTAATGGTCATTTCTACGTTCCGAGCACCCTAGGCGTCTCTCTAGGGCGTTGCTCCACCACATCTAATAGCTACGGCCTTAGAAGTCAACGCCAGAGGCATAAAATACAATATAAATACAACAGCTTTTCCATCGTATAACAGGAATAATTGCAACCAGTTTGAAGGTGATGGCCATTTCTACGTTCCGGGCAACCTAGGCTTCACTCTATGGCGTTCTTCCACCACATCGAATAGCTACGGCCTCAGAAGTCAACGCCTGAAGTATAAAATACAATAAAAATACAACAGTGTTTCCATCATCTATCAGGAATAATTGCAACCAGTTTGAAAGTGATGGCCAATTCTACGTTCCGGGCAACCTAGGCTTCACCCTAAGCCGTTGTTCCACCAGATCGAATAGTTAGGGCCTAAGAAGTCAACGACAGAAGCATAAAATACAATATAAATATATCAGTTTTTCCATTGTATAAAACGAATAATTGCTACCAGTGTAAAAGTTATGGTCATTTCTACGTTCCGGGCAACCTAGGCTTGACCCTAAGCCGTTGTTCCACCACATCGAATAGTTAGGGCCTAAGAAGTGAACTCCAGAAGCATAAAATGCAATAAAAATACAACAGTTTTTCCATCGTATAACTGGATTAATTGCAACCAGTTTGAAAGTGTTGGTCATTTCTCCTTTCCGGGCAACCTAGGCTACACTCTAGGGCGTTGCTCTACTAGATCGAACAGCTAGGGCCTTAGAAGTCAACGCCAGAAGCATAAAGTACAATATAAATATATCAGTTTTTCCATCGTATAAAACGAATAATAGCAGCCAGTGTGAAAGTTATGGTCATTTCTTCGTTCCGGGCAACCTAGGCTTCACTCTAGGGCGTTGCTCCACCAGATCAAACAGTTAGGCCCTTAGAAGCCAACGCCCGAAGCATTAAATACCAAATAAATAGAACAGTTTTTCCATTGTATAAAATGAATAATTGCTACCAGTTTGAAAGTGATGGCCAATTCTACGTTCCGGGCAACCTAGGCTTCACTCTAGGGCGTTGCTCCACCAGATCGAATAGTTAGTGCCTTGGAAGTCAACGCCAGAAGCATAAAATACAATATAAATGCAACAGATTTTCCATCGTATAAAACGAATTATTGCAACCAGTATGAAACTTATGGTCATTTCTACTTTCCGGGCAACCTAGGCTTCACCCTATGGCGTTCTTCCACCACATCGAATAGCTACGGCCTCAGAAGTCAACGCCTGCAGTATAAAATACAAAATAAGTAGAACAGTTTTTCCATTGTATAAAACGAATAATTGCTACCAGTGTAAAAGTTATGGTCATTTCTACGTTCCGGGCAACCTAGGCTTCACTCTATGGCGTTCGTCCACCACATCGAATAGCTACGGCCTCAGAAGTCAACGCCTGAAGTATAAAATACAATAAAAATACAACAGTGTTTCCATCATATAACAGGAATAATTGCAACCAGTTTGAAAGTGATGGCCAATTCTACGTTCCGGGCAACCTAGGCTTCACTCTAGGGCGTTGCTCCACCAGATCGTATAGTTAGTGCCTGAGAAGACAACGCCAGAAGCATAAAATACAATATAAATACAACACTTTTTCCATCGTATAAAACGAATAATTGCAACCAGTATGAAACCTATGGTCACTTCTACTTTCCGAGCAACCTAGGCTTCACCCTAGGGCGTTGCTCCAACAGATTGAATTGTTAGGGCCTTAGAAGTCAACGCCCGAAGCATAAAATGCAATAAAAATACAACAGTGTTTCCATCATATAACAGGAATAATTGCAATCAGTTTGAAAGTTATGGTCATTTCTTCGTTCCGGGCAACCTAGGCTTCACTCTAGGGCGTTGCTCCACCAGATCAAACAGTTAGGGCCTTAGAAGCCAACGCCCGAAGTATTAAATACCAAATAAATAGAACAGTTTTTCCATTGTATAAAACGATTAATTACTACCAGTGTAAAAGTTATGGTCATTTCTCCTTTCCGGGCAACCTAGGCTTCACTCTAGGGCGTCGCTCCACCAGATCGAATAGTTAGTGCCTTAGAAGACACGCCAGAAGCATAAAATACAATATAAATACAACACTTTTTCCATCGTATAAAACGAATAATTGCAACCAGTATGAAACTTATGGTCATTTCTACTTTCCGAGCAACCTAGGCTTCACCCTAGGGCGTTGCTCCAACAGATTGAATAGTTTGGGCCTTAGAAGCCAACGCCCGAACCATAAAATGCAAAAAAAATACAACAGTGTTTCCATCATATAACAGGAATAATTGCAACCAGTTTGAAAGTGATGGCCAATTCTACGTTCCGGGCAACATAGGATTCACTCTAGGGCGTTGCTCCACCAGATCGAATAGTTAGTGCTTTAGAAGTCAACGCCAGAAGCATAAAATACAATATAAATACAACACTTTTTCCATCGTATAAAACGAATAATTGCAACCAGTATGAAACTTATGGTCACTTCTACTTTCCGAGCAACCTAGGCTTCACCCTAGGGCGTTGCTCCAACCGATTGAATTGTTAGGGCCTTAGAAGTCAACGCCCGAAGCATAAAATGCAATAAAAATACAACAGTGTTTCCATCATATAACAGGAATAATTGCAATCAGTTTGAAAGTGATGGCCAATTCTACGCTCCGGGCAACCTAGGATTCACTCTAGGGCGTTGGTCCACCAGATCTAACAGTTAGGGCCTTAAAAGTCAACGCCCGAAGCATAAAATACAAAACAAATAGAACAGTTTTTCCATTGTATAAAACGAATAATTGCTACCAGTGTAAAGGTTATGGTCATTTCTACGTTCCGGGCAACATAGGCTTCACTCTATGGCGTTCTTCCACCACATCGAATAGCTACGGCCTCAGAAGTCAACGCCTGACGTATAAAATACAATAAAAATACAACAGTGTTTCCATCATATAATAGGAATAATTGCAACCAGTTTGAAAGTGATGGCCAATTCTACGTTGCGGGCAACCTAGGCTTCACTCTAGGGCGTTGCTCCACCAGATCGAATAGTTAGTGCCTTAGGAGACAACGCCAGAAGCATAAAATACAATATAAATACAACACTTTTTCCATCGTATAAAACGAATAATTGCAACCAGTATGAAACTTATGGTCATTTCTACTTTCCGAGCAACCTAGGCTTCACCCTAGGGCGTTGCTCCAACAGATTGAATAGTTTGGGCCTTAGAAGCCAACGCCCGAACCATAAAATGCAAAAAAAATACAACAGTGTTTCCATCATATAACAGGAATAATTGCAACCAGTTTGAAAGTGATGGCCAATTCTACGTTCCGGGCAACATAGGATTCACTCTAGGGCGCTGCTCCACCAGATCGAATAGTTAGTGCTTTAGAAGTCAACGCCAGAAGCATAAAATACAATATAAATACAACACTTTTTCCATCGTATAAAACGAATAATTGCAACCAGTATGAAACTTATGGTCATTTCTACTTTCCGAGCAACCTAGGCTTCACCCTAGGGCGTTGCTCCAACAGATTGAATTGTTAGGGCCTTAGAAGTCAACGCCCGAAGCATAAAATGCAATAAAAATACAACAGTGTTTCCATCATATAACAGGCATAATTGCAACCAGTTTGAAAGTGATGGCCAATTCTACGCTCCGGGCAACCTTGGATTCACTCTAGGGCGTTGGTCCACCAGATCTAACAGTTAGGGCCTTAAAAGTCAACGCCCGAAGCATAAAATACAAAACAAATAGAACAGTTTTTCCATTGTATAAAACGAATAATTGCTACCAGTGTAAAGGTTATGGTCATTTCTACGTTCCGGGCAACATAGGCTTCACTCTATGGCGTTCTTCCACCACATCGAATAGCTACGGCCTCAGAAGTCAACGCCTGACGTATAAAATACAATAAAAATACAACAGTGTTTCCATCATATAATAGGAATAATTGCAACCAGTTTGAAAGTGATGGCCAATTCTACGTTGCGGGCAACCTAGGCTTCACTCTAGGGCGTTGCTCCACCAGATCGAATAGTTAGTGCCTTAGAAGACAACGCCAGAAGCATAAAATACAATATAAATACAACACTTTTTCCATCGTATAAAACGAATAATTGCAACCAGTATGAAACTTATGGTCATTTCTACTTTCCGAGCAACCTAGGCTTCACCCTAGGGCGTTGCTCCAACAGATTGAATAGTTTGGGCCTTAGAAGCCAACGCCCGAACCATAAAATGCAAAAAAAATACAACAGTGTTTCCATCATATAACAGGAATAATTGCAACCAGTTTGAAAGTGATGGCCAATTCTACGTTCCGGGCAACATAGGATTCACTCTAGGGCGTTGCTCCACCAGATCGAATAGTTAGTGCTTTAGAAGTCAACGCCAGAAGCATAAAACACAATAGAAATACAACAGTTCTTTCATCGTATAAAACGAATAATTGCAACCAGTATGAATCTTATGGACATTTCTACTTTCCGAGCAACCTAGGCTTCACCCTAGGGCGTTGCTCAAACAGATTGAATAGTTAGGGTCTTAGAAGTCAACGCCCGAACCATAAAATGCAAAAAAAATACAACAGTGTTTCCATCATATAACAGGAATAATTGCAACCAGTTTGAAAGTGATGGCCAATTCTACGTTCCGGGCAACCTAGGTTTCACTACAGGGCGTTGCTCCACCAGACCGAATAGTTACGGCCTAAGAAGTCAACGCCAGAAGCATAAAATACGTTATAAATGCAACAGCTTTTCCATCGTATAAAATGAATAATTGCAACAAGTGTGAAAGTAATGGTCATTTCTACGTTCCGAGCACCCTAGGCGTCTCTCTAGGGCGTTGCTCCACCACATCTAATAGCTACGGCCTTAGAAGTCAACGCCAGAGGCATAAAATACAATATAAATACCACAGTGTTTCCATCATATAACAGGAATAATTCCAACCAGTTTGAAAGTGATGGCCATTTCTACGTTCCGGGCAACCTAGACATCACTCTATGGCGTTCTTCCACCACATCGAATAGCTACGGCCTCAGAAGTCAACGCCTGAAGTATAAAATACAATAAAAATACAACAGTCTTTCCATCCTATAACAGGAATAATTGCAACCCGTGTGAAAGTAATGGTCATTTCTACGTTCCAGGCAACCTAGGATTCACTCTAGGGCGTTGTTCCACCAGATCGAATAGTTAGGGCCTAAGAAGTCACGACAGAAGCATAAAATACAATATAAACATATCAGTTTTTCCATCGTATAAAACGAATAATAGCAGCCATTGCGAAAGTTATGGTCATTTCTACATTCCGGGCAACCTAGGCTTCACTCTAGGGCGTTGCTCCACCAGATCAAACAGTTAGGGCCTTAGAAGCCAACGCCCGAAGCATTAAATACCAAATAAATAGAACAGTTTTTCCATTGTATAAAACGAATAATTGCTACCAGTGTAAGAGTTATGGTCATTTCTACGTTCCGGGCAAGCTAGGCTTCACCCTAAGCCGTTGTTCCACCAGATCGAATAGTTAGGGTCTAACAAGTGAACGCCAGAAGCATAAAATGCAATAAAAATACAACAGTTTTTCCATCGTATAAAACGAATAATTGCAACCAGTATGAAACTTATGGTCATTTATACGTTCCAGGCAACCTAGGCTTCACTCTAGGGCGTTGTTCCACCAGATCGAATAGTTAGGGCCTAAGAAGTCAACGACAGAAGCATAAAATACAATATAAATACAACACTTTTTCCATCGTATAAAACGAATAATTGCAACCAGTATGAAACTTATGGTCATTTCTACTTTCCGAGCAACCTAGGCTTCACCCTAGAGCGTTGCTCCAACAGATTGAATAGTTTGGGCCTTAGAAGCCAACGCCCGAACCATAAAATGCAAAAAAAATACAACAGTGTTTCCATCATATAACAGGAATAATTGCAACCAGTTTGAAAGTGATGGCCAATTCTACGTTCCGGGCAACCTAGGTTTCACTACAGGGCGTTGCTCCACCAGACCGAATAGTTACGGCCTAAGAAGTCAACGCCAGAAGCATAAAATACGTTATAAATGCAACAGCTTTTCCATCGTATAAAATGAATAATTGCAACAAGTGTGAAAGTAATGGTCATTTCTACGTTCCGAGCACCCTAGGCGTCTCTCTAGGGCGTTGCTCCACCACATCTAATAGCTACGGCCTTAGAAGTCAACGCCAGAGGCATAAAATACAATATAAATACCACAGTGTTTCCATCATATAACAGGAATAATTGCAACCAGTTGTAAGTGATGGCCATTTCTACGTTCCGGGCAACCTAGGCTTCAGTCTACGGCGTTGTTCCACCAGATCGAGTAGTTAGGGCCTAAGAAGTGAAAGCCAGAAGCATAAAACACAATATAAATATAACAGTCTTTCCATCCTATAACAGGAATAATTGCAACCCCTGTGAAAGTGATGGTCATTTCTACGTTCCGGGCAACCTAGGTTTCACTCCATGGCGTTGCTCCACCAGACCGAATAGTTACGGCCTAAGAAGTCAGCTCCAGAAGCATAAAATACGTTATAAATACAACAGCTTTTCCATCGTATAACAGGAGTAATTGCAACCAGTTTGAAAGTGATGGCCATTTCTACGTTCCGGGCAAGCTAGGCTTCACCCTATGCCGTTGTTCCACCAGATCGTATAGTTAGGGCCTAAGAAGTGAACGCCAGAAGCATAAAATGCAATAAAAATACAACAGTTTTTCCAATGTATAACAGGATTAATTGCAACCAGTTTGAAAGTGATGGTCATTTCTCCTTTCCGGGCAACCTAGGCTTCACTCTAGGGCGTGGCTCCACCAGATCGAATGGTTAGTGCCTTAGAAGTCAACGCCAGAAGCATAAAACACAATATAAATACAACAGTTTGTCCATTGTATAAAACGAATAATTGCAACCAGTATGTAACTTATGGTCATTTCTACTTTCCAAGCAACCTAGGCTTCACCCTAGGGCCTTGCTCCAACAGACTGAATAGTTAGGGCCTTAGAAGTCAACGCCCGAACCATAAAATGCAAAAAAAATACAACAGTGTTTCCATCATATATCAGGAATAACTGCAACCAGTTTGAAAGTGATGTCCAATTCTACGTTCCGGGCAACCTAGGTTTCACTCCATGGCGTTGCTCCACCAGACCGAATAGTTAGGGCCTAAGAAGTGAACGCCAGAAGCATAAAACACAATATAAATATAACAGTCTTTCCATCCTATAACAGGAATAATTGCAACCCCTGTGAAAGTGATGGTCATTTCTACGTTCCGGGCAACCTAGGTTTCACTCCATGGCGTTGCTCCACCAGACCGAATAGTTACGGCCTAAGAAGTCAGCGCCAGAAGCATAAAATACGATATAAATACAACAGCTTTTCCATCGTATAACAGGAATAATTGCAACCAGTTTGAAGGTGATGGCAAATTCTACGTTCCGGGCAACCTAGGCTTCACCCTAAGCCGTTGTTCCACCAGATCGAATAGTTAGGGCCTAAGAAGTCAACGACAGAAGCATAAAATACAATATAAATATATCAGTTTTTCCATTGTATAAAACGAATAATTGCTACCAGTGTAAAAGTTATGGTCATTTCTACGTTCCGGGCAACCTAGGCTTGACCCTAAGCCGTTGTTCCACCACATCGAATAGTTAGGGCCTAAGAAGTGAACTCCAGAAGCATAAAATGCAATAAAAATACAACAGTTTTTCCATCGTATAACTGGATTAATTGCAACCAGTTTGAAAGTGATGGTCATTTCTCCTTTCCGGGCAACCTAGGCTACACTCTAGGGCGTTGCTCTACTAGATCGAACAGCTAGGGCCTTAGAAGTCAACGCCAGAAGCATAAAGTACAATATAAATATATCAGTTTTTCCATCGTATAAAACGAATAATAGCAGCCAGTGTGAAAGTTATGGTCATTTCTTCGTTCCGGGCAACCTAGGCTTCACTCTAGGGCGTTGCTCCACCAGATCAAACAGTTAGGCCCTTAGAAGCCAACGCCCGAAGCATTAAATACCAAATAAATAGAACAGTTTTTCCATTGTATAAAATGAATAATTGCTACCAGTTTGAAAGTGATGGCCAATTCTACGTTCCGGGCAACCTAGGCTTCACTCTAGGGCGTTGCTCCACCAGATCGAATAGTTAGTGCCTTGGAAGTCAACGCCAGAAGCATAAAATACAATATAAATGCAACAGATTTTCCATCGTATAAAACGAATAATTGCAACCAGTATGAAACTTATGGTCATTTCTACTTTCCGGGCAACCTAGGCTTCACCCTATGGCGTTCTTCCACCACATCGAATAGCTACGGCCTCAGAAGTCAACGCCTGCAGTATAAAATACAAAATAAGTAGAACAGTTTTTCCATTGTATAAAACGAATAATTGCTACCAGTGTAAAAGTTATGGTCATTTCTACGTTCCGGGCAACCTAGGCTTCACTCTATGGCGTTCGTCCACCACATCGAATAGCTACGGCCTCAGAAGTCAACGCCTGAAGTATAAAATACAATAAAAATACAACAGTGTTTCCATCATATAACAGGAATAATTGCAACCAGTTTGAAAGTGATGGCCAATTCTACGTTCCGGGCAACCTAGGCTTCACTCTAGGGCGTTGCTCCACCAGATCGAATAGTTAGTGCCTGAGAAGACAACGCCAGAAGCATAAAATACAATATAAATACAACACTTTTTCCATCGTATAAAACGAATAATTGCAACCAGTATGAAACTTATGGTCATTTCTACTTTCCGAGCAACCTAGGCTTCACCCTAGGGCGTTGCTCCAACAGATTGAATTGTTAGGGCCTTAGAAGTCAACGCCCGAAGCATAAAATGCAATAAAAATACAACAGTGTTTCCATCATATAACAGGAATAATTGCAATCAGTTTGAAAGTGATGGCCAATTCTACGCTCCGGGCAACCTAGGATTCACTCTAGGGCGTTGGTCCACCAGATCTAACAGTTAGGGCCTTAAAAGTCAACGCCCGAAGCATAAAATACAAAACAAATAGAACAGTTTTTCCATTGTATAAAACGAATAATTGCTACCAGTGTAAAGGTTATGGTCATTTCTACGTTCCGGGCAACATAGGCTTCACTCTATGGCGTTCTTCCACCACATCGAATAGCTACGGCCTCAGAAGTCAACGCCTGACGTATAAAATACAATAAAAATACAACAGTGTTTCCATCATATAATAGGAATAATTGCAACCAGTTTGAAAGTGATGGCCAATTCCACGTTGCGGGCAACCTAGGCTTCACTCTAGGGCGTTGCTCCACCAGATCGAATAGTTAGTGCCTTAGAAGGCAACGCCAGAAGCATAAAATACAATATAAATACAACACTTTTTCCATCGTATAAAACGAATAATTGCAACCAGTATGAAACTTATGGTCATTTCTACTTTCCGAGCAACCTAGGCTTCACCCTAAGGCGTTGCTCCAACAGGTTGAATAGTTTGGGCCTTAGAAGCCAACGCCCGAACCATAAAATGCAAAAAAAATACAACAGTGTTTCCATCATATAACAGGAATAATTGCAACCAGTTTGAAAGTGATGGCCAATTCTACGTTCCGGGCAACATAGGATTCACTCTAGGGCGTTGCTCCACCAGATCGAATAGTTAGTGCTTTAGAAGTCAACGCCAGAAGCATAAAATACAATATAAATACAACACTTTTTCCATCGTATAAAACGAATAATTGCAACCAGTATGAAACTTATGGTCATTTCTACTTTCCGAGCAACCTAGGCTTCACCCTAGGGCGTTGCTCCAACAGATTGAATTGTTAGGGCCTTAGAAGTCAACGCCCGAAGCATAAAATGCAATAAAAATACAACAGTGTTTCCATCATATAACAGGAATAATTGCAACCAGTTTGAAAGTGATGGCCAATTCTACGCTCCGGGCAACCTAGGATTCACTCTAGGGCGTTGGTCCACCAGATCTAACAGTTAGGGCCTTAAAAGTCAACGCCCGAAGCATAAAATACAAAACAAATAGAACAGTTTTTCCATTGTATAAAACGAATAATTGCTACCAGTGTAAAGGTTATGGTCATTTCTACGTTCCGGGCAACATAGGCTTCACTCTATGGCGTTCTTCCACCACATCGAATAGCTACGGCCTCAGAAGTCAACGCCTGACGTATAAAATACAATAAAAATACAACAGTGTTTCCATCATATAATAGGAATAATTGCAACCAGTTTGAAAGTGATGGCCAATTCTACGTTGCGGGCAACCTAGGCTTCACTCTAGGGCGTTGCTCCACCAGATCGAATAGTTAGTGCCTTAGAAGACAACGCCAGAAGCATAAAATACAATATAAATACAACACTTTTTCCATCGTATAAAACGAATAATTGCAACCAGTATGAAACTTATAGTCATTTCTACTTTCCGAGCAACCTAGGCTTCACCCTAGGGCGTTGCTCCAACAGATTGAATAGTTTGGGCCTTAGAAGCCAACGCCCGAACCATAAAATGCAAAAAAAATACAACAGTGTTTCCATCATATAACAGGAATAATTGCAACCAGTTTGAAAGTGATGGCCAATTCTACGTTCCGGGCAACATAGGATTCACTCTAGGGCGTTGCTCCACCAGATCGAATAGTTAGTGCTTTAGAAGTCAACGCCAGAAGCATAAAACAGAATAGAAATACAACAGTTCTTTCATCGTATAAAACGAATAATTGCAACCAGTATGAATCTTATGGACATTTCTACTTTCCGAGCAACCTAGGCTTCACCCTAGGGCGTTGCTCCAACAGATTGAATAGTTAGGGTCTTAGAAGTCAACGCCCGAACCATAAAATGCAAAAAAAATACAACAGTGTTTCCATCATATAACAGGAATAATTGCAACCAGTTTGAAAGTGATGGCCAATTCTACGTTCCGGGCAACCTAGGTTTCACTACAGGGCGTTGCTCCACCAGACCGAATAGTTACGGCCTAAGAAGTCAACGCCAGAAGCATAAAATACGTTATAAATGCAACAGCTTTTCCATCGTATAAAATGAATAATTGCAACAAGTGTGAAAGTAATGGTCATTTCTACGTTCCGAGCACCCTAGGCGTCTCTCTAGGGCGTTGCTCCACCACATCTAATAGCTACGGCCTTAGAAGTCAACGCCAGAGGCATAAAATACAATATAAATACCACAGTGTTTCCATCATATAACAGGAATAATTGCAACCAGTTTGAAAGTGATGGCCATTTCTACGTTCCGGGCAACCTAGACTTCACTCTATGGCGTTCTTCCACCACATCGAATAGCTACGGCCTCAGAAGTCAACGCCTGAAGTATAAAATACAATAAAAATACAACAGTCTTTCCATCCTATAACAGGAGTAATTGCAACCCGTGTGAAAGTAATGGTCATTTCTACGTTCCAGGCAACCTAGGATTCACTCTAGGGCGTTGTTCCACCAGATCGAATAGTTAGGGCCTAAGAAGTCAACGACAGAAGCATAAAATACAATATAAATATATCAGTTTTTCCATCGTATAAAACGAATAATAACAGCCAGTGTGAAAGTTATGGTCATTTCTTCGTTCCGGGCAACCTAGGCTTCACTCTAGGGCGTTGCTCCACCAGATCAAACAGTTAGGGCCTTAGAAGCCAACGCCCGAAGTATTAAATACCAAATAAATAGAACAGTTTTTCCATTGTATAAAACGATTAATTGCTACCAGTGTAAAAGTTATGGTCATTTCTCCTTTCCGGGCAACCTAGGCATCACTCTAGGGCGTTGCTCCACTAGATCGAATAGCTAGGGCCTTAGAAGTCATCGCCAGAAGCATAAAATACAATATAAATACAACAGTTTTTCCATCGTCTAAAACGAATAATTGCAAGCAGTATGAAACTTATGGTCATTTCTACTTTCCGGGCAACCTAGGCTTCACCCTAGGGCGATGCTCCAACAGACTGAATAGTTAGGGCCTTAGATGTCAATGCCCGCAGCATAAAATACAAAATAAATAGAACAGTTTTTCCATTGTATAAAACGAATAATTGCTACCAGTGTAAAAGTTATGGTCATTTCTACGTTCCGGGCAACCTAGGCTTCACTCTATGGCGTTCTTCCACCACATCGAATAGCTACGGCCTCAGAAGTCAACGCCTGATGTATAAAATACAATAAAAATACAACAGTCTTTCCATCCTATAACCGGAATAATTGCAACCCGTGTGAAAGTGATGGTCATTTCTACGTTCCGGGAAACCTAGGCTTCACTCTAGGGCGTTGCTCCACTAGATCGAGTAGCTAGGGCCTTAGAAGTCAACGCCAGAAGCATAACATACAATATAAATACAACAGCTTTTCCATCGTATAAAACGAGTAATTGCAACCAGTGTGAAAGTTATGGTCATTTCTACGTTCCGAGCACCCTAGGCGTCACCCTGGGGCGTTGCTCCACCGCATCTAGTAGCTACGGCCTTAGAAGTCAACACCAGATGAATAAAATACAATAAAGGTGCAGCAGGTTTTCCATCGTACAAAACGAATAATTGCAACCAGTGTGAAAGTTATGGTCATTTCTACTTTCCGGGCAACCTAGGCTTCACCCTAGGGCGTCGCTCCAACAGATTGAATAGTTAGGAGCTTAGAAGTCAATGCCCGAAGCATAAAATGCAATAAAAATACAACAGTTTTTCCATCGTATAACAGGAATAACTGCAAACAGTATGCAAGTACTGGGCATTTCTACGTTCCGGGTAACCTTGGTTTCACTCTAGGGCGTTGCTCCACCAGATCGAATAGCTAGGGACTTAGAATTCAACGCCATAAGAATAAAATACAATATAAGTACAACAGTTTTTCCATCGTATAAAATGAATAATTGCAACCAGTGTGAAAGTTATGGTCATTTCTACATTCCGAGCAACCTAGGCTTCACTCTAGGGCGTTGCTCCACCTGATCGAATAGTTAGGGCCTTAGAAGTCAACGCCAGAAGCATAAAATACAATAAAGATGCAACAGTCTTTCCATCGTATAACAGGAATAACTGCAAACAGTGTGAAAGTACTGGTCATTTCTACGTTCCGGGCAACCTAGGCTCCACTCTAGGGCGTTGCTCCAACAGATCGAATAGTTTGGGCCTTAGAAGTCAACGTCAGAAGCATTAAGTACAATAAAGATGAAACAGTTGTTCCATCGTATACCAGGAATAATTGCAACCAGTGTGAAGGTAATGGTGATTTCTACGTTCCGGGCAACCTAGGCTTCACTCTAGGGCGCTGCTCCACCAGATAAAATAGTTAGGGCCTAAGAAGTCAACGCCAGAAGCATAAAATACAATATAAATACAACAGCTTTTCCATCGTATATAATGTATATTTGCAAACAGTGTGAAAGTAATGGTCATTTCTACGTTTCGGGCAACCTAGGCTTCACTCTACGGCGTTGCTCCACGAGATCGAATAATTGGGGACTTAGAATTCAACGCCAGAAGAATAAAATACAATTAAAAGGCCACAGTTTTTCCATCGCATAAAACGAATAATTGCAACCACTGTGAAAGTAATGGCCATTTCAACATTCCGGGAAACCTAGGCTACACTCTAGGGCGTTGGTCCACCAGATCCAATGGCTAGGGCCTAAGAAGTCAACGCTAAAAGCATGAAATACAATAAAAATACAACAGTTTTTTCATCGTATAAAACGAATAATTGCAACCAGTGCGAAAGTTATGGTCATTTCTACGTTCCGGGCACCCGAGGCTTCACCATAGGGCGTTGGTCCACCAGATCCAATAGCTAGGGCCTAAGAAGTCAACGCTAGAAGCATAAAATACAATAAAAATAAAACATATTTTTCATCGTATAACAGGAATAATTGTAACCAGTGTGAAAGTAATGGTCATTTCTACGTTCCGGGCAACCAAGGCTTCACTCTAGGGCGTCGTTCCACCAGATCGAATAGTTAGGGCCTTAGAAGCCAACGCTCGAAGCATTAAATACCAAATAAATAGAACAGTTTTTCCATTGTATAAAACGAATAATTGCTACCAGTGTAAAGGTTATGGTCATTTCTACGTTCCGGGCAACCTAGGCTTCACCTTAAGCCGTTGTTCCACCAGATCGAATAATTTGGGCCTAAGAAGTGAACGCCAGAAGCATAAAATGCAATAAAAATACAACAGTTTTTCCATCGTATAACTGGATTAATTGCAACCAGTTTGAAAGTGATAGTCATTTCTCCTTTCCGGGCAACCTAGGCTACACTCTAGGGCGTTGCTCTACTAGATCGAACAGCTAGGGCCTTAGAAGTCAACGCCAGAAGCATATAACACAATATAAATACAACAGTTTTTCGAACGTATAAAACGAATAATTGCAACCAGTGTGAAACTTATGGTCATTTCTACGTTCCGGGCAACCTAGGCTTCACTCCATGGCGTTCTTCCACCACATCGAATAGCTACGGCCTCAGAAGTTAGCGCCTGAAGTATAAAATACAATATAAATACAACAGTGTTTCCATCATATAACAGGAATAATTGCAACCAGTTTGAAAGTGATGGTCATTTCTACGTTCCGGGCAACCTAGGCTTCACCCTAAGCCGTTGTTCCACCAGATCGAATAGTTAGGGCCTAATAAGTGAACGGCAGAAGCATAAAATGCAATAAAAATACAACAGTTTTTCCATCGTATAACTGGATTAATTGCAACCAGTTTGAAAGTGATGGTCATTTCTTCTTTCCGGGCAACCTAGGCTACACTCTAGGGCGTCGCTCTACTAGATCGAATAGCTAGGGCCTTAGAAGTCAACGCCAGAAGCATAAAATACAATATAAATACAACAGATTTTCCATCGTATAAAACGAATAATTGCAACCAGTATGAAACTTATGGTCATTTCTACTTTCCGAGCAACCTAGGCTAACCCTAGGGCGTTGCTCCAACAGATTGAATAGTTAGGGCATTAGAAGCCAACGCCCGAACCATAAAATGCAAAAAAAATACATCAGTGTTTCCATCATACAACAGGAATAATTGCAACCAGATTGAAAGTAATGGCCAATTCTACGTTCCGGGCAACCTAGGCTGCACCCCAGGGCGTTGCTCCACCAGATCAAACAGTTAGGGCCTTAGAAGCCAACGCTCGAAGCATTAAATACCAAATAAATAGAACAGTTTTTCCATTGTATAAAACGAATAATTGCTACCAGTGTAAGAGTTATGGTCATTTCTACGTTCCGGGCAACCTAGGCTTCACCCTAAGCCGTTGTTCCACCAGATCGAATAGTTAGGGCCTAAGAAGTGAACGCCAGAAGCATAAAATGCAATAAAAATACAACAGTTTTTCCATCGTATAACTGGATTAATTGCAACCAGTTTGAAAGTGACGGCCAATTCTACGTTCCGGGCAACCTAGGTTTCACCCCAGGGCGTTGTTCCGCAAGATCGCATAGTTAGTGCCTTAGAAGTCACCGCCAGAAGCACATAATACAATATAAATACGACAGTTTTTCCAACGTATAAAACGAATAATTGCAATCAGTATGAAACTTATGGTCATTTCTACGTTCCGGACAACCTAGGCTTCACTCCATGGCGTTCTTCCACCACATCGAATAGCTACGGCCTCAGAAGTTAACGCCTGAAGTATAAAATACAATAAAAATACAACAGCCTTTCCATCCTATAACGGGAATAATTGCAACCCGTGTGAAAGTGATGGTCATTTCTACGTTCCAGGCAACCTAGGCTTCACCATAGGGCGTTGGTCCACCAGATCCAATAGCTAGGGCCTAAGAAGTCAACGCTAGAAGCATAAAATACAATATAAATACAACTGTTTTTACATCGTATAACAGGAATAATTGCAGCCCGTGTGAAAGTGATGGTCATTTCTGCGTTCCAGGCAACCTAGGCTTCACTCTAGGGCGTTGCACCAACATATCGAATGGTTAGGGCCTAAGAAGTGAACGCCAGAAGCATAAAATACAATATAAATACAACAGTTTTTTCATCGTATAAAACGAATAATTGCAACCAGTATGAAAGATATGGTCATTTCTACTTTCCGGGCAACCTAGACTTCACCCTAGGGCGTTGCTCCAACAGATTGAATAGCTAGGGCCTTAGAAGTCAATGCCGGAAGCATAAATTGCAAAATAAATAGAACAGTTTTTCCATCGTATAAAACGAATAATTGCTACCAGTGTGAAAGCAATGGTCATTTCTACGTTCCGACCAACCTAGGCGTCACTCTAGGGCGTTGCTCCACCAGATCGAATAGCTAGGGACTTATAACTCATCGCTAAAAGCATAAAATACACTTAAAATACAACAGTTTTTCCATCGTATAACAGGAATAATTGCAACCAGTGTGAAAGTTATGGTCATTTCTACCTTCCGGGCAACCTAGGTTTCACTCCAGGGCGTTGCTCCACCAGATCGAATAGCTAGGGACTTAGAATTCAACGCCATAAGAATAAAATACAATATAAATAAAACACTTTTTCCATCGTATAAAACGAATAATTGCTACCAGTGTGGAAGTTATGGTCATTTCTACGTTCCGGGCAACCTGGGCTTCACTCTAGGGCGGTGCTCCACCAGATCAAATAGTTAGGGCCTAAGAAGTCAACGACAGAAGCATAAAATACAACATAAATACAACAGATTTTCCATCGTATATAATGTGTATTTGCAAACAGTGTGAATGTAATGGTCATTTCTACGTACCGGGCAACCTAGGCTCCACTCTAGGGCGTTGCTCCACCAAACCGAATAGCTAGGGCCTTAGAAGTCAACGCCAGAAGCATAAAATACAATAAAGATGCAAAAGTTTTTCCATCGTATAACAGGAATAACTGCAAACAGTGTGAAAGTACTGGTCATTTCTACGTCCCGGGTAACCTAGGTTTCACTCTAGGGCGTTGCTCCACCAGATCGAATAGCTAGGGACTTGGAATTCAACGCCATAAGAATAAAATACAATATAAACATAACAGTTTTTCCATCGTATAAAACGAATAATAGCAACCAGTGTGAAAGTTATGGTCATTTCAACGTTCCGGTCAATCTAGGCTTCAGTCTAAGGCGGTGCTCCACCAGATCAATCAGTTAGGGCCTTAGAAGTCAACGCCCGAAGCATAAAATGAAAAATAAATAGAACAGTTTTTCCATTGTATAAAACGAATAATTGCTACCAGTGTAAAAGTTATGGTCATTTCTACGTTCCGGGCAACCTACGCTTCACCCTAGGGCGTTGTTCCGCCAGATCGAATAGTTAGGGCCTAAGCAGTCAACGCCGGAAGCATAAAATACAAAATAAATACAACACTTTTTCCATCGTATAAATCGAATAATTGCTACCAGTGTGGAAGTTATGGTCATTTCTACGTTCCGGGTAACCTGGGCTTCACTCTAGGGCGGTGCTCCACCAGATCAAATAGTTAGGGCCTAAGAAGTCAACGACAGAAGCATAAAATACAACATAAATACAACAGATTTTCCATCGTATATAATGTGTATTTGCAAACAGTGTGAATGTAATGGTCATTTCTACGTACCGGGAAACCTAGGCTCCACTCTAGGGCGTTGCTCCACCAAACCGAATGGCTAGGGCCTTAGAAGTCAACGCCAGAAGCATAAAATACAATAAAGATGCAAAAGTTTTTCCATCGTATAACAGGAATAACTGCAAACAGTGTGAAAGTACTGGTCATTTCTACGTCCCGGGTAACCTAGGTTTCACTCTAGGGCGTTGCTCCACCAGATCGAATAGCTAGGGACTTAGAATTCAACGCCATAAGAATAAAATAAAATATAAATATAACAGTTTTTCCATCGTATAAAACGAATAATAGCAACCATTGTGAAAGTTATGGTCATTTCAACGTTCCGGTCAATCTAGGCTTCACACTAGGGCGATGCTCCACCAGATCAATCAGTTAGGGCATTTGAAGTCAACGCCCGAAGCATAAAATGAAAAATAAATAGAACAGTTTTTCCATTGTATAAAACGAATAATTGCTACCAGTGTAAAGGTTATGGTCATTTCTACGTTCCGGGCAACCTACGCTTCACCCTAGGGCGTTGTTCCGCCAGATCGAATAGTTAGGGCCTAAGCAGTGAACGCCAGAAGCATAAAATACAATATTAATACAAGAGTTTTTCCAT
Organism: Calliopsis andreniformis; assembly: GCF_051401765.1. NCBI lineage: Eukaryota > Metazoa > Arthropoda > Insecta > Hymenoptera > Andrenidae > Calliopsis > Calliopsis andreniformis. Next base: position 7,379,342 of record NW_027480428.1, read on the forward strand.
CATATAAAACGAATAATTGCAACCAGTATGAAAGTTATGGTCATTTCTACTTTCCGGGCAACCTAGGCTTCACCCTAGGGCGTTGCTCCACCAGATCGAATAGCTAGTGCCTTAGAAGTCAACGCCCTAAGCATAAAATACAGGATAAATAGAACAGTTTCTCCATTGTATAAAGCGAATAATTGCTACCAGTGTGAAAGATGTGGTCATTTCTACTTTCCGGGCAACCTAGGCTTCACCCTAGGGCGTTGCTCCAACAGATGGAATAGTTAGGGCCTTAGAAGTCGATGCCCGAAGCATAAAATACAATATAAATATAACAGTTTTTCCATCGTATAAAACGAATAATTGCTACCAGTGTAAAAGTTATGGTCATTTCTACTTTCCGGGCATCCTAGGCTTCACCCTAGGGCGCTGCTCCAACAGATTGTATAGTTAGGGCCTTAGAAGTCAATGCCCGAAGCATAAAATGCAATAAAGATACAACAGTTTTTCCATCATATAACAGGATTAATTGCAACCAATTTGAAAGTGATGGTCATTTATACGTACCGGGCAACCTAGGCTTCACTCGAGGGCGTTGCTCCACCAGATCGAATAGTTAGGGCCTTAGAAGTCAACGCCCGAAGCATAAAATACAGAATAAATAGAACAGTTTTTCTATTGTATAAAACGAATAACTGCTACCAGTGTGAAAGTTATGGTCATTTCTACATTCCGGGCAACCTAGGCTTCACCCTAGGGCGTTGCTCCAACAGATTGTATAGCTAGGGCCTTAGAAGTCAATGCCCGAAGCATAAAATGCAATAAAAATACAACAGTTTTTCCATCGTATAACAGGAATAATTGCAACCAATTTGAAAGTGATGGTCATTTCTACGTACCGGGCAACCTAGGCTTCACTCGAGGGCGTTGGTCCACCAGATCGAATAGTTAGGGCCTTAGAAGTCAACGCCCGAAGCATAAAATACAGAATAAATAGAACAGTTTTTCCATCGTATAAAACGAATAATTGCTACCAGTGTGAAAGTCATGGTCATTTCTACTTTCCGGGCAACCTAGGCTTCACCCTAGGGCGTTGCTCGAACAGATTGAATAGTTCGGGGCCTTAGAAGTCAATGCCCGAAGCATAAAATACAATATAAATACAACAGTTTTTCCATCATATAAAACGAATAATTGCAACCAGTATCAAGGTTATGGTCATTTCTACGTACCGGGCAACCTACGCTTCACTCGAGGGCGTTGCTCCACCAGATCGAATAGTTAGGGCCTAAGAAGTGAACGCCAGAAGCATAAAATACAATATAAATACAACAGTTTTTCCATCATATAAAACGAATAATTGCAACCAGTATGAAAGTTATGGTCATTTCTACTTTCCGGGCAACCTAGGCTTCACCCTAGGGCGTTGCTCCAGCAGATTGAATAGTTAGGGCCTTAGAAGTCAATGCCCGAAGCATAAAATGCAATAAAAATACAACAGTTTTTCCATCGTATAACAGGATTAATTGCAACCAGTTTGAAAGTGACGGTCATTTCTACGTTCCGGGCAACCTACGCTTCACTCGAGGGCGTTGCACCACCAGATCGAATAGTTAGGGCCTTAGAAGTCAACGCCCGAAGCATAAAATACAGAATAAATAGAACAGTTTTTCCATTGTCTAAAACGAATAATTGCTACCAGTGTGAAAGTTATGGTCAGTTCTACTTTCCGGGCGACCTAGGCTTCATCCTAGGGCGTTGCTCCAACAGATTGAATAGTTCGGGGCCTTAGAAGTCAATGCCCGAAGCATAAAATACAATATAAATACAACAGTTTTTCCATCATATAAAACGAATAATTGCAACCAGTATCAAGGTTATGGTCATTTCTACGTACCGGGCAACCTACGCTTCACTCGAGGGCGTTGCTCCACCAGATCGAATAGTTAGGTCCTAAGAAGTGAACGCCAGAAGCATAAAATACAATATAAATACAACAGTTTTTCCATCATATAAAACGAATAATTGCAACCAGTATGAAAGTTATGGTCATTTCTACTTTCCGGGCAACCTAGGCTTCACCCTAGGGCGTTGCTCCAGCAGATTGAATAGTTAGGGCCTTAGAAGTCAATGCCCGAAGCATAAAATGCAATAAAAATACAACAGTTTTTCCATCGTATAACAGGATTAATTGCAACCAGTTTGAAAGTGACGGTCATTTCTACGTTCCGGGCAACCTAGGCTTCACTCTAGGGCGTTGCTCCAACAGATCGAATAGTTAGGGCCTAAGAAGTGAACGCCAGAAGCATAAAATACAATATAAATGCAACAGTTTTACCATCGTATAAAACGAATAATGGCAACCAGTGTGAAAGTAATGGTCATTTCTACGTTCCGAGCACCCTAGGCGTCACTCTAGGGCGTTGCTCCACCACATCTAATAGCTACGGCCTTAGAAGTCAACGCCAGAGGCATAAAATACAGTATAAATACAACAGCTTTTCCATCGTATAAAACGAATGATTGCAACCAGTGTCAAAGTAATGGTCATTTCTACATTCCGAGCAACCTAGGCGTCACGCTAGGGCGCTGCTGCACCAGATCGAATAGTTAGGTCCTTAGATGTCAACGCCAGAAGCATAAAATACGATATAAATACAACAGCTTTTCCATTGTATAAAAGGAGTAATTGCAACCAGGTTGAAATTGATGGTCATTTCTACGTACCGGGCAACCTACGCTTCACTCGAGGTCGTTGCTCCACCAGATCGAATAGCTAGGTCCTTAGAAGTCAACGCCAGAAGCATAGAATACAATAAAGATGCAAAAGTCTTTCCATCGTATAACAGGAATAACTGCAAACAGTATGAAAGTACTGGTCATTTCTACGTTCCGGGTAACCTAGGTTTCACGCTAGGGCGTTGCTCCACCAGATCGAATAGCTAGGGACTTAGAATTCAACGCCTTAAGGATAAAATACAATATAAGTACAACAGTTTTTCCATCGTATGAAATGAATAATTGCAACCAGTGTGAAAGTTATGGTCATTTGTACATTTCGAGCAACCTAGGCTTCGCTCTAGGGCGTTGTTCCACCAGATCGAATAGGTAGGGCCTAAGAAGTGAACGCCAGAAGCATAAAATACAATATAAATACAACAGTTTTTCCATCATATAAAACGAATAATTGCAACCAGTATGAAAGTTATGGTCATTTCTACTTTCCGGGCTACCTAGGCTTCACACTAGGGCGTTGTTCCACCAGATCGAATAGTTCGGGCCGAAGAAGTGATCGCCAGAAGCATAAAATACAGCATAAATACAACAGTTTTCCCATCGTTTAAAACGAATAATTGCAACCACAATGTAACTTATGGTCATTTCTACGTTCCGGGCAACCTAGGCTTCACTCTACGGCGTTCTTCCACCACATCGAATAGCTACGGCCTCAGAAGTCAACACCTGAAGTCTAAAATACAATAAAAATACAACAGTCTTTCCATCCTATAACAGGAATAATTGCAACCTGTGTGAAGGTGATGGTCATTTCTGCGTTCCAGGCAACCTAGGCTTCACGCTAGGGCGTTGTTCCACCAGATCGAATAGTTAGGGCCTAAGAAGTCAACGCCAGAAGCATAAAATACGATATAAATACAACAACTTTTCCATCGTATAAAACGAATAATTGCAACCAGTTTGAAAGTGATGGTCATTTCTACGTACCGGGCAACCTAGGCTTCACTATAGGGCGTTGCTCCACCAGGTCAAACAGTTAGGGCCTTAGAAGTCAATGCCCGAAGCATAAAATACAATATAAATACAACAGTTTTTCCATCATATAAAACGAACAATTGCAGCCATTATGAAGGTTATGGTCATTTCTACTTGCCGGGCAACCTAGGCTTCACCCTAGGGCGTTGCTCCATCAGACTGAATTGTTAGGGCCTTAGAAGTCAATGCCCGAAGCATAAAATGCAATAAAAATACAACAGTTTTTCCATCATATAACGGGAATAATTGCAACAAGTTTGAAAGTGATGGTCATTTCTACGTACCGGGCAACCTAGGCTTCACCCTAGGGCGTTGTTCCACCAGATCGAATAGTTCGGGCCTAAGAAGTGAACGCCAGATGAGTAAAATACAAGATAAATATAACAGTTTTTCCATCGTATAAAACGAATAATAGCAACCAGTGTGAAAGTTGTGGTCATTTCTACGTTCCGGGCAACCTAGGTTTCACTCTAGGGCGTCGCTCCACCAGATCAAACAGTTAGGGCCTTAGAAGCCAACGCCCGAAGCATTAAATACAAAATAAATAGAACAGTTTTTCCATTGTATAAAACGAATAATTGCTACCAGTGTAAAAGTTATGGTCATTTCTACGTTCCGAGCAACCTAGGCTTCACCCTAGGGCGTTGTTCCACCTGATGGAATAGTTAGGGCCCAAGAAGTCAACGCCAGAAGCATAAAATACGATATAAATACAACAGCTTTTCCATCGTATAAAACGAATAATTGCAACCAGTTTGAAAGTGATGGTCATTTCTACGTACCGGGCAACCTAGGCTTCACTATAGGGCGTTGCTCCACCAGTTCAAACAGTTAGGGCCTTAGAAGCCAACGCCCGAAGCATTAAATACAAAATAAATAGAACAGTTTTTCCATTGTATAAAACGAATAATTGCTACCAGTGTAAAAGTTATGGTCATTTCTACGTTCTGGGCGACCTAGGCTTCACCCTAGGCCGCTGTTCCACCAGATCGAATAGTTAGGGCCTAAGAAGTGAACGCCAGAAGCATAAAATACAAAATAAATACAACAGTTTTTCCATCATATAAAACGAATAATTGCATCCAGTATGAAAGTTATGGTCATTTCTACTTTCCGGGCAACCTAGGCTTCACCCTAGGGCGCTGCTCCAACAGATTGTATAGTTAGGGCCTTAGAAGTCAATGCCCGAAGCATAAAATGCAATAAAAAAACAACAGTTTTTCCATCATATAACACGAATAATTGCAACCAATTTGAAAGTGATGGTCATTTATAGGTACCGGGCAACCTAGGCTTCACTCGAGGGCGTTGCTCCACCAGATCGAATAGTTAGGGCCTTAGAAGTCAACGCCCGAAGCATAAAATACAGAATAAATAGAACAGTTTTTCCATTGTATAAAACGAATAATTGCTACCAGTGTGAAAGTTATGGTCATTTCTACTTTCCGGGCAACCTAGGCTTCACCCTAGGGCGTTGCTCCAACAGATTGAATAGTTAGGGCCTTAGAAGTCAATGCCCGAAGCATAAAATACAATATAAATACAACAGTTTTTCCATCATATAAAACGAAGAATTGCAACCAGTATGAAGGTTATGGTCATTTCTACTTGCCGGGCTACCTAGGCTTCACCCTAGGGCGTTGCTCCAACAGATTGCGTAGTTAGGGCCTTAGAAGTCAATGCCCGAGGCATAAAATGCAATAAAAATACAACAGTTTTTCCATCGTATAACCCGGTTAATTGCAACCAGTTTGAAAGTGATGGTCATTTCTACGTTCCGGGCAACCCAGGCTTCACTCTAGGGCGTTGCTCCACTAGATCGAATAGCTAGGGCCTTAGAAGTCAACGCCAGAAGCATAAAATACAATATAAATACAACACTTTTTCCATCGTATGAAACGAATAATTGCAACCAGTATGAAACTTATGGTCATTTCTACTTTCCGAGCAACCTACACTTCATCCTAGGGCGATGCTCCAACAGATCGAATAGTTAGGGCCTTAGAAGTCAACGCCCGAAGCATAAAATACAGAATAAATAGAACAGTTTTTCCTTCGTATAATACGAATAATTGCTACCAGTGTGGAAGTTATGGTCATTTCTACTTTCCGGACAACCTAGGCTTGACCCTAGGTCGTTGCTCCAACAGATTGAATAGTTAGGGCCTTAGAAGTCAATGCCAGAAGCATAAAATACGATATAAATAAAACAGTTTTTCCATCGTATAAAACGAATAATTGCTACCAGTGTGAAAGTTATGGTCATTTCTACGTTCCGCGCAACCTGGGCTTTACCCCAGGGCGTTGTTCCACCAGACGGAATAGTTAGGGTTTGGAAGAAGTCAACGCCAGAAGCATAAAATACGATATAAATACAACAGCTTTTCCATCGTATATAATGTATATTTGCAAACAGTGTCAAAGTAATGGTCATTTCTACGTACCGGGCAAGCTAGGCTCCACTCTAGGGCGTTGCTCCACCAAACCGAATAGCTAGGTCCTTAGAAGTCAACGCCACAAGCATAAAATACAATAAAGATGCAAAAGTTTTTCCATCGTATAACAGGAATAACTGCAAACAGTATGAAAGTACTGGTCATTTCTGCGTTCCGGGTAACCTAGGTTTCACGCTAGGGCGTTGCTCCACCAGATCGAATAGCTAGGGACTTAGAATTCAACGCCTTAAGAATAAAATACAATATAAGTACAATTGTTTTTCCATCGTATGAAATGAGTAATTGCAACCAGTGTGAAAGTTATGGTCATTTGTACATTTCGAGCAACCTAGGCTTCACTCTAGGGCGTTGTTCCACCAGATCGAATAGTTAGGGCCTAAGAAGTGAACGCCAGAAGCATAAAATACAATATAAATACAACAGTTTTTCCATCATATAAAACGAATAATTGCAAACAGTATGAAAGTTATGGTCATTTCTACTTTCCGGGCAACCTAGGCTTCACCCTAGGGCCTTGCTCCAACAGATTGAATAGTTAGGGCCTAAGAAGTCAACGCCAGAAGCATAAAATACGATATAAATACAAGTGCTTTTCCATCGTATAAAACGAATAATTGCAACCAGTTTGAAAGTGATGGTCATTTCTACGTACCGGGCAACCTAGGCTTCACTCTAGGGCGTTGCTCCACCAGATCAAACAGTTAGGGCCTTAGAAGTCAACGCCCGAAGCATAAAATACAAGATAAATAGAAGAGTGTTTCCATTGTATAAAACGAATAATTGCTACCAGTGTAAAAGTTATGGTCATTTCTACGTTCCGGGCTACCTAGGCCTCACCCCAGGGCGTTGTTCCACCAGATCGAAAAGTTCGGGCCTAAGATGTGAACGCCAGAAGAATAAAATACAATATAAATATAACAGTTTTTCCATCATATAAAACGAATAATTGCAACCAGTATGAAAGTTATGGTCATTTCTACATTCCGGGCAACCTGGGCTTCACCCTAGGGCGCTGCGCCAACAGATTGTATAGTTAGGGCCTTAGAGATCAATGCCCGAAGCATAAAATGCAATAAAAATACAACAGTTTTTCCATCATATAACAGGAATAATTGCAACCAATTTGAAAGTGATGGTCATTTATACGTACCGGGCAACCTAGGCTTCACTCGAGGGCGTTGCTCCACCAGATCGAATAGTTAGGGCCTTAGAAGTCAACGCCCGAAGCATAAAATACAGAATAAATAGAACAGTTTTTCCATTGTATAAAACGAATAATTGCTACCAGTGTGAAAGTTATGGTCATTTCTACTTTCCGGGCAACCTAGGCTTCACCCTAGGGCGTTGCTCCAACAGATTGAATAGCTAGGGCCTTAGAAGTCAATGCCCGAAGCATAAAATACAATATAAATACAACAGTTTTTCCATCATATAAAACGAATAATTGCAACCAGTATGAAGGTTATGCTCATTTCTACTTGCCGGGCAACCTAGGCTTCACCCTAGGGCGTTGCTCCAACAGAGTGAATTGTTAGGGCCTTAGAAGTCAATGCCCGAAGCATAAAATGCAATAAAAATACAACAGTTTTTCCATCATATAACAGGAATAATTGCAACCAGTTTGAAAGTGATGGTCATTTCTACGTACCGGGCAACCTACGCTTCACTCGAGGTCGTTGCTCCACCAGATCGAATAGCTAGGGCCTTAGAAGTCAACGCCCGAAGCATGAAATACAAGATAAATAGAACAGTTTTTCCATCGTATAAAACGAATAATTGCTGCCAGTGTGAAAGTTATGGTCATTTCTACTTGCCGGGCAACCTAGGCTTCACCCTAGGGCGTTGTTCCACCTGATGGAATAGTTAGGGCCTTAGAAGTCAACGCCCGAAGCATAAAATACAAAATAAATAGGACAGTTATTCCATTGTATAAAACGAATAATTGCTACCAGTGTAAAGTTTATGGTCAATTCTACGTTCCGGGCAACCTAGGCTTCAGCCTAGGGCGTTGTTCCACCAGATCGAATTTTTCGGGCCTAAGAAGTGAACGCCAGAAGAGTAAAATACAATTCAAATATAACAGTTTTTCCATCGTATAAAACGAATAATAGCAACCAGTTTGAAAGTGATGGTCATTTCTACGTACCGGGCAACCTAGGCTTCACTATAGGGCGTTGCTCCACCAGGTCAAACAGTTAGGGCCTTAGAAGCCAACGCCCGAAGCATTAAATACAAAATAAATAGAACAGTTTTTCCATTGTATAAAACGAATAATTGCTACCAGTGTAAAAGTTATGGTCATTTGTACATTTCGAGCAACCTAGGCTTCACTCTAGGGCGTTGTTCCACCAGATCGAATAGTTAGGGCCTTAGAAGTGAACGCCAGAAGCATAAAATACAATATAAATACAACAGTTTTTCCATCATATAGAACGAATAATTGCAACCAGTATGAAAGTTATGGTCATTTCTACTTTCCGGGCGACCTAGGCTTCACCCTAGGGCGCTGCTCCAACAGATTGTATAGTTAGGGCCTTAGAAGTCAATGCCCGAAGCATAAAATGCAATAAAAATACAACAGTTTTTCCATCATATAACAGGAATAATTGCAACCAATTTGAAAGTGATGTTCATTTATACGTTCCGGGCAACCTACGCTTCACTCGAGGGCGTTGCTCCACCAGATCGAATAGTTAGGGCCTTAGAAGTCAACGCCCGAAGCATAAAATACAGAATAAATAGAACAGTTTTTCCATTGTATAAAACGAATAATTGCTACCAGTGTGAAAGTTATGGTCAGTTCTACTTTCCGGGCAACCTAGGCTTCATCCTAGGGCGTTGCTCCAACAGATTGAATAGTTAGGGCCTTAGAAGTCAATGCCCGAAGCATAAAATACAATATAAATACAACAGTTTTTCCATCATATAAAACGAATAATTGCAACCAGTATCAAGGTTATGGTCATTTCTACGTACCGGGCAACCTACGCTTCACTCGAGGGCGTTGCTCCACCAGATCGAATAGTTAGGGCCTAAGAAGTGAACGCCAGAAGCATAAAATACAATATAAATACAACAGTTTTTCCATCATATAAAACGAATAATTGCAACCAGTATGAAAGTTATGGTCATTTCTACTTTCCGGGCTACCTAGGCTTCACCCTAGGGCGCTGCTCCAACAGATTGTATAGTCAGGGCCTTAGAAGACAATGCCCGAAGCATAAAATGCAATAAAAATACAACAGTTTTTCCATCATATAACAGGAATAATTGCAACCAATTTGAAAGTGATGGTCATTTATACGTACCGGGCAACCTAGGCTTCACTCGAGGGCGTTGCTCCACCAGATCGAATAGTTAGGGCCTTAGAAGTCAACGCCCGAAGCATAAAATACAGAATAAATAGAACAGTTTTTCCATTGCATAAAACGAATAATTGCTACCAGTGTGAAAGTTATGGTCATTTCTACTTTCCGGGCAACCTAGGCTTCACCCTAGGGCGTTGCTCCAACAGATTGAGTAGTTAGGGCCTTAGAAGTCAATGCCCAAAGCATAAAATACAATACAAATACAACAGTTTTTCCAACATATAAAACGAATAATTGCAACCAGTATGAAGGTTATGGTCATTTCTACTTGCCGGGCAACCAAGGCTTCACCCTAGGGCGTTGCTCCAACAGATTGCGTAGTTAGGGCCTTAGAAGTCAATGCCCGAGGCATAAAATGCAATAAAAATACAACAGTTTTTCCATCGTATAACACGGTTAATTGCAACCAGTTTGAAAGTTATGGTCATTTCTACGTTCCGGGCAACCCAGGCTTCACACTAGGGCGTTGCTCCACTAGATCGAATAGCTAGGGCCTTAGAAGTCAACGCCAGAAGCATAAAATACAATATAAATACAACACATTTTCCATCGTATAAAGCGAATAATTGCAACCAGTATGAAACTTACGGTCATTTCTACTTTCGGAGCAACCTACACTTCACCCTAGGGCGATGCTCCAACAGATTGAATAGTTAGGGCCTTAGAAGTCAACGCCCGAAGCATAAAATGCAATAAAAATACAACAGTGTTTCCATCATATAACAGGAATAATTGCAACCAGTTTGAAAGTGATGGCCAATTCTACGTTCCGGGCAACCTAGGCTTCACTCTAGGGCGTTGCTCCACCAGATCGGATAGTTAGGGCCTTAGAAGTCAACGCCCGAAGTATTAAATACCAAATAAATAGAACAGTTTTTCCATTGTATAAAACGATTAATTGCTACCAGTGTAAAAGTTATGGTCATTTCTCCTTTCCGGGCAACCTAGGCATCACTCTAAGGCGTTGCTCCACTAGATCGAATAGCTAGGGCCTTAGAAGTCAACGCCAGAAGCATAAAATACAATATAAATACAACAGTTTTTCCATCGTCTAAAACGAATAATTGCAAGCAGTATGAAACTTATGGTCATTTCTACTTTCCGGGCAACCTAGGCTTCACCCTAGGGCGATGCTCCAACAGACTGAATAGTTAGGGCCTTAGATGTCAATGCCCGCAGCATAAAATACAAAATAAATATATCAGTTTTTCCATCGTATAAAACGAATAATAACAGCCAGTGTGAAAGTTATGGTCATTTCTTCGTTCCGGGCAACCTAGGCTTCACTCTAGGGCGTTGCTCCACCAGATCAAACAGTTTGGGCCTTAGAAGCCAACGCCCGAAGTATTAAATACCAAATAAATAGAACAGTTTTTCCATTGTATAAAACGATTAATTGCTACCAGTGTAAAAGTTATGGTCATTTCTCCTTTCCGGGCAACCTAGGCATCACTCTAAGGCGTTGCTCCACTAGATCGAATAGCTAGGGCCTTAGAAGTCAACGCCAGAAGCATAAAATACAATATAAATACAACAGTTTTTCCATCGTCTAAAACGAATAATTGCAAGCAGTATGAAACTTATGGTCATTTCTACTTTCCGGGCAACCTAGGCTTCACCCTAGGGCGATGCTCCAACAGACTGAATAGTTAGGGCCTTAGATGTCAATGCCCGCAGCATAAAATACAAAATAAATAGAACAGTTTTTCCATTGTATGAAACGAATAATTGCAAGCAGTATGAAACTTATGGTCATTTCTACTTTCCGGGCAACCTAGGTTTCACTCCATGGCGTTGCTCCACCAGACCGAATAGTTACGGCCTAAGAAGTCAGCGCCAGAAGCATAAAATACGATATAAATACAACAGCTTTTCCATCGTATAAAACGAATAATTGCAACCAGTATGAAACTTATGGTCATTGCTACGTTCCGCGCAACCTAGGCTTCAGTCTACGGCGTTGTTCCACCAGATCGAGTAGTTAGGGCCTAAGAAGTGAAAGCCAGAAGCATAAAACACAATATAAATATAACAGTCTTTCCATCCTATAACAGGGGTAATTGCAACCCCTGTGAAAGTGATGGTCATTTCTACGTTCCGGGCAACCTAGGTTTCACTCCATGGCGTTGCTCCACCAGACCGAATAGTTACGGCCTAAGAAGTCAGCTCCAGAAGCATAAAATACGATATAAATACAACAGCTTTTCCATCGTATAACAGGAGTAATTGCAACCAGTTTGAAAGTGATGGCCATTTCTACGTTCCGGGCAAGCTAGGCTTCACCCTATGCCGTTGTTCCACCAGATCGTATAGTTAGGGCCTAAGAAGTGAACGCCAGAAGCATAAAATGCAATAAAAATACAACAGTTTTTCCAATGTATAACAGGATTAATTGCAACCAGTTTGAAAGTGATGGTCATTTCTCCTTTCCGGGCAACCTAGGCTTCACTCTAGGGCGTGGCTCCACCAGATCGAATGGTTAGTGCCTTAGAAGTCAACGCCAGAAGCATAAAACACAATATAAATACAACAGTTTGTCCATTGTATAAAACGAATAATTGCAACCAGTATGTAACTTATGGTCATTTCTACTTTCCAAGCAACCTAGGCTTCACCCTAGGGCCTTGCTCCAACAGACTGAATAGTTAGGGCCTTAGAAGTCAACGCCCGAACCATAAAATGCAAAAAAAATACAACAGTGTTTCCATCATATATCAGGAATAACTGCAACCAGTTTGAAAGTGATGTCCAATTCTACGTTCCGGGCAACCTAGGTTTCACTCCATGGCGTTGCTCCACCAGACCGAATAGTTAGGGCCTAAGAAGTGAACGCCAGAAGCATAAAACACAATATAAATATAACAGTCTTTCCATCCTATAACAGGAATAATTGCAACCCCTGTGAAAGTGATGGTCATTTCTACGTTCCGGGCAACCTAGGTTTCACTCCATGGCGTTGCTCCACCAGACCGAATAGTTACGGCCTAAGAAGTCAGCGCCAGAAGCATAAAATACGATATAAATACAACAGCTTTTCCATCGTATAACAGGAATAATTGCAACCAGTTTGAAGGTGATGGCCATTTCTACGTTCCGGGCAACCTAGGCTTCACTCTATGGCGTTCTTCCACCACATCGAATAGCTACGGCCTCAGAAGTCAACGCCTGAAGTATAAAATACAATAAAAATACAACAGTGTTTCCATCATCTATCAGGAATAATTGCAACCAGTTTGAAAGTGATGGCCAATTCTACGTTCCGGGCAACCTAGGCTTCACCCTAAGCCGTTGTTCCACCAGATCGAATAGTTAGGGCCTAAGAAGTCAACGACAGAAGCATAAAGTACAATATAAATATATCAGTTTTTCCATTGTATAAAACGAATAATTGCTACCAGTGTAAAAGTTATGGTCATTTCTACGTTCCGGGCAACCTAGGCTTGACCCTAAGCCGTTGTTCCACCACATCGAATAGTTAGGGCCTAAGAAGTGAACTCCAGAAGCATAAAATGCAATAAAAATACAACAGTTTTTCCATCGTATAACTGGATTAATTGCAACCAGTTTGAAAGTGATGGTCATTTCTCCTTTCCGGGCAACCTAGGCTACACTCTAGGGCGTTGCTCTACTAGATCGAACAGCTAGGGCCTTAGAAGTCAACGCCAGAAGCATAAAGTACAATATAAATATATCAGTTTTTCCATCGTATAAAACGAATAATAGCAGCCAGTGTGAAAGTTATGGTCATTTCTTCGTTCCGGGCAACCTAGGCTTCACTCTAGGGCGTTGCTCCACCAGATCAAACAGTTAGGCCCTTAGAAGCCAACGCCCGAAGCATTAAATACCAAACAAATAGAACAGTTTTTCCATTGTATAAAATGAATAATTGCTACCAGTTTGAAAGTGATGGCCAATTCTACGTTCCGGGCAACCTAGGCTTCACTCTAGGGCGTTGCTCCACCAGATCGAATAGTTAGTGCCTTGGAAGTCAACGCCAGAAGCATAAAATACAATATAAATGCAACAGATTTTCCATCGTATAAAACGAATAATTGCAACCAGTATGAAACTTATGGTCATTTCTACTTTCCGGGCAACCTAGGCTTCACCCTATGGCGTTCTTCCACCACATCGAATAGCTACGGCCTCAGAAGTCAACGCCTGCAGTATAAAATACAAAATAAGTAGAACAGTTTTTCCATTGTATAAAACGAATAATTGCTACCAGTGTAAAAGTTATGGTCATTTCTACGTTCCGGGCAACCTAGGCTTCACTCTATGGCGTTCGTCCACCACATCGAATAGCTACGGCCTCAGAAGTCAACGCCTGAAGTATAAAATACAATAAAAATACAACAGTGTTTCCATCATATAACAGGAATAATTGCAACCAGTTTGAAAGTGATGGCCAATTCTACGTTCCGGGCAACCTAGGCTTCACTCTAGGGCGTTGCTCCACCAGATCAAATAGTTAGTGCCTTAGAAGACAACGCCAGAAGCATAAAATACAATATAAATACAACACTTTTTCCATCGTATAAAACGAATAATTGCAACCAGTATGAAACTTATGGTCATTTCTACTTTCCGAGCAACCTAGGCTTCACCCTAGGGCGTTGCTCCAACAGATTGAATTGTTAGGGCCTTAGAAGTCAACGCCCGAAGCATAAAATGCAATAAAAATACAACAGTGTTTCCATCATATAACAGGAATAATTGCAATCAGTTTGAAAGTGATGGCCAATTCTACGCTCCGGGCAACCTAGGATTCACTCTAGGGCGTTGGTCCACCAGATCTAACAGTTAGGGCCTTAAAAGTCAACGCCCGAAGCATAAAATACAAAACAAATAGAACAGTTTTTCCATTGTATAAAACGAATAATTGCTACCAGTGTAAAGGTTATGGTCATTTCTACGTTCCGGGCAACATAGGCTTCACTCTATGGCGTTCTTCCACCACATCGAATAGCTACGGCCTCAGAAGTCAACGCCTGACGTATAAAATACAATAAAAATACAACAGTGTTTCCATCATACAATAGGAATAATTGCAACCAGTTTGAAAGTGATGGCCAATTCTACGTTGCGGGCAACCTAGGCTTCACTCTAGGGCGTTGCTCCACCAGATCGAATAGTTAGTGCCTTAGAAGACAACGCCAGAAGCATAAAATACAATATAAATACAACACTTTTTCCATCGTATAAAACGAATAATTGCAACCAGTATGAAACTTATGGTCATTTCTACTTTCCGAGCAACCTAGGCTTCACCCTAGGGCGTTGCTCCAACAGATTGAATAGTTTGGGCCTTAGAAGCCAACGCCCGAACCATAAAATGCAAAAAAAATACAACAGTGTTTCCATCATATAACAGGAATAATTGCAACCAGTTTGAAAGTGATGGCCAATTCTACGTTCCGGGCAACATAGGATTCACTCTAGGGCGTTGCTCCACCAGATCGAATAGTTAGTGCTTTAGAAGTCAACGCCAGAAGCATAAAATACAATATAAATACAACACTTTTTCCATCGTATAAAACGAATAATTGCAACCAGTATGAAACTTATGGTCATTTCTACTTTCCGAGCAACCTAGGCTTCACCCTAGGGCGTTGCTCCAACAGATTGAATTGTAAGGGCCTTAGAAGTCAACGCCCGAAGCATAAAATGCAATAAAAATACAACAGTGTTTCCATCATATAACAGGAATAATTGCAACCAGTTTGAAAGTGATGGCCAATTCTACGCTCCGGGCAACCTAGGATTCACTCTAGGGCGTTGGTCCACCAGATCTAACAGTTAGGGCCTTAAAAGTCAACGCCCGAAGCATAAAATACAAAACAAATAGAACAGTTTTTCCATTGTATAAAACGAATAATTGCTACCAGTGTAAAGGTTATGGTCATTTCTACGTTCCGGGCAACATAGGCTTCACTCTATGGCGTTCTTCCACCACATCGAATAGCTACGGCCTCAGAAGTCAACGCCTGACGTATAAAATACAATAAAAATACAACAGTGTTTCCATCATATAATAGGAATAATTGCAACCAGTTTGAAAGTGATGGCCAATTCTACGTTGCGGGCAACCTAGGCTTCACTCTAGGGCGTTGCTCCACCAGATCGAATAGTTAGTGCCTTAGAAGACAACGCCAGAAGCATAAAATACAATATAAATACAACACTTTTTCCATCGTATAAAACGAATAATTGCAACCAGTATGAAACTTATGGTCATTTCTACTTTCCGAGCAACCTAGGCTTCACCCTAGGGCGTTGCTCCAACAGATTGAATAGTTTGGGCCTTAGAAGCCAACGCCCGAACCATAAAATGCAAAAAAAATACAACAGTGTTTCCATCATATAACAGGAATAATTGCAACCAGTTTGAAAGTGATGGCCAATTCTACGTTCCGGGCAACATAGGATTCACTCTAGGGCGTTGCTCCACCAGATCGAATAGTTAGTGCTTTAGAAGTCAACGCCAGAAGCATAAAACACAATAGAAATACAACAGTTCTTTCATCGTATAAAACGAATAATTGCAACCAGTATGAATCTTATGGACATTTCTACTTTCCGAGCAACCTAGGCTTCACCCTAGGGCGTTGCTCCAACAGATTGAATAGTTAGGGTCTTAGAAGTCAACGCCCGAACCATAAAATGCAAAAAAAATACAACAGTGTTTCCATCATATAACAGGAATAATTGCAACCAGTTTGAAAGTGATGGCCAATTCTACGTTCCGGGCAACCTAGGTTTCACTACAGGGCGTTGCTCCACCAGACCGAATAGTTACGGCCTAAGAAGTCAACGCCAGAAGCATAAAATACGTTATAAATGCAACAGCTTTTCCATCGTATAAAATGAATAATTGCAACAAGTGTGAAAGTAATGGTCATTTCTACGTTCCGAGCACCCTAGGCGTCTCTCTAGGGCGTTGCTCCACCACATCTAATAGCTACGGCCTTAGAAGTCAACGCCAGAGGCATAAAATACAATATAAATACCACAGTGTTTCCATCATATAACAGGAATAATTGCAACCAGTTTGAAAGTGATGGCCATTTCTACGTTCCGGGCAACCTAGACTTCACTCTATGGCGTTCTTCCACCACATCGAATAGCTACGGCCTCAGAAGTCAACGCCTGAAGTATAAAATACAATAAAAATACAACAGTCTTTCCATCCTATAACAGGAATAATTGCAACCCGTGTGAAAGTAATGGTCATTTCTACGTTCCAGGCAACCTAGGATTCACTCTAGGGCGTTGTTCCACCAGATCGAATAGTTAGGGCCTAAGAAGTCACGACAGAAGCATAAAATACAATATAAACATATCAGTTTTTCCATCGTATAAAACGAATAATAGCAGCCATTGCGAAAGTTATGGTCATTTCTACATTCCGGGCAACCTAGGCTTCACTCTAGGGCGTTGCTCCACCAGATCAAACAGTTAGGGCCTTAGAAGCCAACGCCCGAAGCATTAAATACCAAATAAATAGAACAGTTTTTCCATTGTATAAAACGAATAATTGCTACCAGTGTAAGAGTTATGGTCATTTCTACGTTCCGGGCAAGCTAGGCTTCACCCTAAGCCGTTGTTCCACCAGATCGAATAGTTAGGGCCTAACAAGTGAACGCCAGAAGCATAAAATGCAATAAAAATACAACAGTTTTTCCATCGTATAAAACGAATAATTGCAACCAGTATGAAACTTATGGTCATTTCTACGTTCCAGGCAACCTAGGCTTCACTCTAGGGCGTTGTTCCACCAGATCGAATAGTTAGGGCCTAAGAAGTCAACGACAGAAGCATAAAATACAATATAAATATATCAGTTTTTCCATCGTATAAAACGAATAATAACAGCCAGTGTGAAAGTTATGGTCATTTCTTCGTTCCGGGCAACCTAGGCTTCACTCTAGGGCGTTGCTCCACCAGATCAAACAGTTAGGGCCTTAGAAGCCAACGCCCGAAGTATTAAATACCAAATAAATAGAACAGTTTTTCCATTGTATAAAACGATTAATTGCTACCAGTGTAAAAGTTATGGTCATTTCTCCTTTCCGGGCAACCTAGGCTTCACTCTAGGGCGTTGCTCCACCAGATCGAATAGTTAGTGCCTTAGAAGACAACGCCAGAAGCATAAAATACAATATAAATACAACACTTTTTCCATCGTATAAAACGAATAATTGCAACCAGTATGAAACTTATGGTCATTTCTACTTTCCGAGCAACCTAGGCTTCACCCTAGGGCGTTGCTCCAACAGATTGAATAGTTTGGGCCTTAGAAGCCAACGCCCGAACCATAAAATGCAAAAAAAATACAACAGTGTTTCCATCATATAACAGGAATAATTGCAACCAGTTTGAAAGTGATGGCCAATTCTACGTTCCGGGCAACATAGGATTCACTCTAGGGCGTTGCTCCACCAGACCGAATAGTTACGGCCTAAGAAGTCAACGCCAGAAGCATAAAATACGTTATAAATGCAACAGCTTTTCCATCGCATAAAATGAATAATTGCAACAAGTGTGAAAGTAATGGTCATTTCTACGTTCCGAGCACCCTAGGCGTCTCTCTAGGGCGTAGCTCCACCACATCTAATAGCTACGGCCTTAGAAGTCAACGCCAGAGGCATAAAATACAATATAAATACCACAGTGTTTCCATCATATAACAGGAATAATTGCAACCAGTTTGAAAGTGATGGCCATTTCTACGTTCCGGGCAACCTAGACTTCACTCTATGGCGTTCTTCCACCACATCGAATAGCTACGGCCTCAGAAGTCAACGCCTGAAGTATAAAATACAATAAAAATACAACAGTCTTTCCATCCTATAACAGGAATAATTGCAACCCGTGTGAAAGTAATGGTCATTTCTACGTTCCAGGCAACCTAGGATTCACTCTAGGGCGTTGTTCCACCAGATCGAATAGTTAGGGCCTAAGAAGTCACGACAGAAGCATAAAATGCAATAAAAATACAACAGTTTTTCCATCGTATAAAACGAATAATTGCAACCAGTATGAAACTTATGGTCATTTCTACGTTCCAGGCAACCTAGGCTTCACTCTAGGGCGTTGTTCCACCAGATCGAATAGTTACGGCCTAAGAAGTCAACGACAGAAGCATAAAATACAATATAAATATATCAGTTTTTCCATCGTATAAAACGAATAATAACAGCCAGTGTGAAAGTTATGGTCATTTCTTCGTTCCGGGCAACCTAGGCTTCACTCTAGGGCGTTGCTCCACCAGATCAAACAGTTAGGGCCTTAGAAGCCAACGCCCGAAGTATTAAATACCAAATAAATAGAACAGTTTTTCCATTGTATAAAACGATTAATTGCTACCAGTGTAAAAGTTATGGTCATTTCTCCTTTCCGGGCAACCTAGGCATCACTCTAGGGCGTTGCTCCACTAGATCGAATAGCTAGGGCCTTAGAAGTCAACGCCAGAAGCATAAAATACAATATAAATACAACAGTTTTTCCATCGTCTAAAACGAATAATTGCAAGCAGTATGAAACTTATGGTCATTTCTACTTTCCGGGCAACCTAGGCTTCACCCTAGGGCGATGCTCCAACAGACTGAATAGTTAGGGCCTTAGATGTCAATGCCCGCAGCATAAAATACAAAATAAATAGAACAGTTTTTCCATTGTATAAAACGAATAATTGCTACCAGTGTAAAAGTTATGGTCATTTCTACGTTCCGGGCAACCTAGGCTTCACTCTATGGCGTTCTTCCACCACATCGAATAGCTACGGCCTCAGAAGTCAACGCCTGATGTATAAAATACAATAAAAATACAACAGTCTTTCCATCCTATAACCGGAATAATTGCAACCCGTGTGAAAGTGATGGTCATTTCTACGTTCCGGGAAACCTAGGCTCCACTCTAGGGCGTTGCTCCAACAGATCGAATAGTTTGGGCCTTAGAAGTCAACGTCAGAAGCATTAAGTACAATAAAGATGAAACAGTTGTTCCATCGTATACCAGGAATAATTGCAACCAGTGTGAAGGTAATGGTGATTTCTACGTTCCGGGCAACCTAGGCTTCACTCTAGGGCGCTGCTCCACCAGATAAAATAGTTAGGGCCTAAGAAGTCAACGCCAGAAGCATAAAATACAATATAAATACAACAGCTTTTCCATCGTATATAATGTATATTTGCAAACAGTGTGAAAGTAATGGTCATTTCTACGTTTCGGGCAACCTAGGCTTCACTCTACGGCGTTGCTCCACGAGATCGAATAATTGGGGACTTAGAATTCAACGCCAGAAGAATAAAATACAATTAAAAGGCCACAGTTTTTCCATCGCATAAAACGAATAATTGCAACCACTGTGAAAGTAATGGCCATTTCAACATTCCGGGAAACCTAGGCTACACTCTAGGGCGTTGGTCCACCAGATCCAATGGCTAGGGCCTAAGAAGTCAACGCTAAAAGCATGAAATACAATAAAAATACAACAGTTTTTTCATCGTATAAAACGAATAATTGCAACCAGTGCGAAAGTTATGGTCATTTCTACGTTCCGGGCACCCGAGGCTTCACCATAGGGCGTTGGTCCACCAGATCCAATAGCTAGGGCCTAAGAAGTCAACGCTAGAAGCATAAAATACAATAAAAATAAAACATATTTTTCATCGTATAACAGGAATAATTGTAACCAGTGTGAAAGTAATGGTCATTTCTACGTTCCGGGCAACCAAGGCTTCACTCTAGGGCGTCGTTCCACCAGATCGAATAGTTAGGGCTCAAGAAGTCAACGCCAGGGGCATAAAATACAATAAAGATGAAACAGTTTTTCCATCGTATAACAGTAATAACTGCAAACAGTGTGTAAGTACTGGTCATTTCTACGTTCCGGGTAACCTTGGTTTCACTCTAGGGCGTTGCTCCACCAGATGGAATAGCTAGGGACTTAGAATACACCGCCATAAGAATAAAATACAATATAAGTACAACAGTTTTTCCACCGTATAAAATGAATAATTGCAACCAGTGTGAAAGTTATGGTCATTTCTACATTCCGAGCAACCTAGGCTTCACTCTAGGGCGTTGCTCCACCTGATCGAATAGTTAGGGCCTTAGAAGTCAACGCCAGAAGTTTAAAATACAATAAAGATGCAACAGTTTTTCCATCGTATAACAGGAATAACTGCAAACAGTGTGAAAGTACTGGTCATTTCTACGTTCCGTGTAACCTAGGTTTCACTCTAGGGCGTTGCTCCACCACATCGAATGGTTAGGGCCTTAGAAGTCAACGCCCGAAGCATAACATACAAAATAAATAGAACAGTTTTTCCATCGTATAACAGGAATAATTGCAACCAGTGTGAAAGTAATGGTCATTTCTACGTACCCGGCAACCTAGGTTTCACTCTAGGTCGTTGCTCCACCAGATCGAATAGTTAGGCCCTTAGAAGTCAACGCCAGAAGCATAAAATACAATATAAACACAACGGCTTTTACGTCGTATAGAAGGAATAATTGCAACCAGTGATAAAGTTGTGGTCATTTCTACGTTCCGAGCAACCTATGATTCACTCTAGGGCGTAGGTCCACCAGACCGAATAGTTAGGGCCTTAGAAAGCAACGACAGAAGCATAAAATACAATATAAATACAACAGTTGTTCCATCGTGTAACAGGAACATTTGCAACCACTGTGAACGATATGGTCATTTCTACGGTCCGGGCAACCTAGGATTCACTCTAGGGCGTTGCTCCACCAGACCGAATAGTTAGGCCCTTAGAAGTCAACGCCGGAAGCATAAAATACAACATAAATACAACAGCTCTTCCATCGCATATAATGTATATTTGCAAACAGTGTGAAAGTAATGGTCATTTCTACGTTTCGGGTAACCTAGGCTTCACTCTACGGCGTTGCTCCACGTGATCGAATAATTGGGGACTTAGAATTCAACGCCAGAAGAATAAAATACAATTAAAATGCCACAGTTTTTCCAACGTATAACAGGATTAACTGCAACCAGTGTGAAAGTAATGGTCATTTCTATGTTCCGGGCAACATAGGCTTCACTCTAGGGCGTTGCTCCACCAGATCGAATAGCTAGAATCTTTGAAGTCAACGCCCGAAACATAAAATACAATATAAATACAACAGTTTTTCCATCGTATAAAACGAATAATTGTAACCAGTATGAAACTTATGGTCATTTCTACTTTCCGAGCTACCTAGGCTTCACCCTAGGTCGTTGCTCCAACAGATTGAATAGTTAGGGCCTTAGAAGTCAACGCCCGAACCATAAAATGCAAAAAAAATACAACAGTGTTTCCATCATCTATCAGGAATAATTGCAACCAGTTTGAAAGTAATGGCCAATTCTACGTTCCGGGCAATATAGGTTTCACTCCAGGGCGTTGCTCCACCAGACCGAATAGTTACGGCCTAAGAAGTCAACGCCAGAAGCATAAAATACGATATAAATGCAACAGCTTTTCCATCGTATAAAACGAATAATTGCAACCAGTGTGAAGGTTATGGTCATTTCTACGTGCCGGGCAACCTAGGCTTCACTCTAGGGCGTTGCTCCACCAGACCGAATAGTTAGGCCCTTAGAAGTCAACGCCGGAAGCATAAAATACAACATAAATACAACAGCTCTTCCATCGCATATAATGTATATTTGCAAACAGTGTGAAAGTAATAGCCATTTCTACGATCCGCGCAACCTAGGCTTCACTCTCGGGCGTAGCTCCACCACTTCGAATAGCTCCGGCCTTAGAAGTCAACGCCTGAAGCATAAAATACAATAAAGGTACAACAGCTTTTCCATCGTATACCAGGAATAATTGCAACCTGTGTGAAGGTTATGGTCATTTCTACGTTCCGGGCAACCTAGGCTTCACTGTAGGGCGTTGCTCTACCAGATCGAATAGTTAGGGCCTTAGAAGTCAAGGTCAGA
The DNA here is from genome assembly GCF_051401765.1 of Calliopsis andreniformis. Lineage (NCBI taxonomy): Eukaryota > Metazoa > Arthropoda > Insecta > Hymenoptera > Andrenidae > Calliopsis > Calliopsis andreniformis. Next base: position 7,401,883 of record NW_027480428.1, read on the forward strand.
AGCATTAAATACAATAAAGATGAAACAGTTGTTCCATCGTGTACCAGGAATAATTGCAACCAGTGTGAAGGTAATGGTGATTTCTACGTTCCGGGCAACCTAGGCTTCACTCTAGGGAGTCGTTCCACCAGATCGAATAGTTAGGGCTCAAGAAGTCAACGCCAGAAGCATAAAATACAATAAAGATGCAACAGTTTTTCCATCGTATAACAGGAATAACTGCAAACAGTGTGAAAGTACTGGTCATTTCTACGTTCCGAGCAACCTAGGCTCCACTCTAGGGCGTTGCTCCACCAGATCGAATAGTTAGTGCCTTCGAAGACAACGCCAGAAGCATAAAATACAATATAAATACAACAGTCTTTCCATCGTATAAAACGAATAATTGCAACCAGTATCAAACTTATGGTCATTTCTACTTTCCGAGCTACCTAGGCTTCACCCTAGGTCGTTGCTCCAACAGATTGAATAGTTAGGGCCTTAGAAGTCAACGCCCGATCCATAAAATGCAAACAAAATACAACAGTGTTTCCAACATCTATCAGGAATAATTGCAACCAGTTGGAAAGTGATGGCCAATTCTACGTTCCGGGCAATATTGGTTTCACTCCAGGGCGTTGCTCCACCAGACCGAATAGTTACGGCCTAAGAAGTCAACGCCAGAAGCATAAAATACGATATAAATGCAACAGCTTTTCCATCGTATAAAACGAATAATTGCAACCAGTGTGAAGGTTATGGTCATTTCTACATTCCGAGCAACCTAGGCTTCACTCTAGGGCGTTGCTCCACCTGATCGAATAGTTAGGGCCTTAGAAGTCAACGCAAGAAGCATAAAATACAATAAAGATGCAACAGTTTTTCCATCGTATAAAACGAATAATTGCAACCAGTGTGAAAGTAATGGTCATTTCTACGTTCCCGGCAACCTAGGTGTCACTCTATGTCGTTGCTCCACCAGATCGAATAGTTAGGGCCTAAGAAGTCAACGACAGAAGCATAAAATACGATATAAATACAACAGCTTTTCCATCGTATATAATGTATATTTGCAAACAGTGTGAAAGTAATGGTCATATCCACGTTCCGAGCAACCTAGGCGTCTCTCTAGGGCGTTGCTCCACCACATCTAATAGCTACGGCCTTAGAAGTCAACGCCAGAGGCATAAAATACAATATAAATACAGCAGTCTTTCCATCCTGTAACCGGAATAATTGCAACCCGTGTGAAAGTGATGGTCATTTCTACGTTCCAGGCAACCTAGGCTTCACTCTAGGGCGTTGTTCCACCAGATCGAATAGTTACGGCCTAAGAAGTCAACGACAGAAGCATAAAATACAATATAAATATATCAGTTTTTCCATCGTATAAAACGAATAATAACAGCCAGTGTGAAAGTTATGTTCATTTCTTCGTTCCGGGCAACGTAGGCTTCACTCTAGGGCGTTGTTCCACCAGATCGAATAGTTAGGGCCTAAGAAGTCAACGCCTGAAGCATAAAATACAATATAAATACAACAGCTTTTCCATCGTATAAAACGAATAATTGCAGCCAGTGTGAAAGATATGGTCATTTCTACGTTCCTGACAACCTAGGCTTCACTCTAGGGCGTTGTTCCACCAGATCGAATAGTTAGGGCCTAAGAAGTCAACGCCAGAAGCATAAACCACGATATATGCACAACAGTATACCATCGTATAAAACGAATAATTGCAACCAGTGTGAAAGTGATGGTCATTTCTACGATCCAGGCAACCTAGGCTTCACTCTAGGGCGTTGTTCCACCAGATCGAATAGCTACGGCCTTAGAAGTCAACGCCAGAGGCATAAAATACAATATAAATACAACAGTGTTTCCATCATATAACAGGAATAATTGCAACCAGTTTGAAAGTGATGGTCATTTCTACGTTCCGGGCAACCTAGGCTTCACCCTAAGCCGTTGTTCCACCAGATCGAATAGTTAGGGCCTAATAAGTGAACGCCAGAAGCATAAAATGCAATAAAAATAGAACAGTTTTTCCATCGTATAACTGGATTAATTGCAACCAGTTTGAAAGTGATGGTCATTTCTTCTTTCCGGGCAACCTAGGCTACACTCTAGGGCGTTGCTCTACTAGATCGAATAGCTAGGGCCTTAGAAGTCAACGCCAGAAGCATAAAATACAATATAAATACAACAGATTTTCCATCGTATAAAACGAATAATTGCAACCAGTATGAAACTTATGGTCATTTCTACTTTCCGAGCAACCCAGGCTAACCCTAGGGCGTTGCTCCAACAGATTGAATAGTTAGGGCATTAGAAGCCAACGCCCGAACCATAAAATGCAAAAAAAAACATCAGTGTTTCCATCATACAACAGGAATAATTGCAACTAGATTGAAAGTAATGGCCAATTCTACGTTCCGGGCAACCTAGGCTGCACCCCAGGGCGTTGCTCCACCAGATCAAACAGTTAGGGCCTTAGAAGCCAACGCTCGAAGCATTAAATACCAAATAAATAGAACAGTTTGTCCATTGTATAAAACGAATAATTGCTACCAGTGTAAGAGTTATGGTCATTTCTACGTTCCGGGCAACCTAGGCTTCACCCTAAGCCGTTGTTCCACCAGATCGAATAGTTAGGGCCTAAGAAGTGAACGCCAGAAGCATAAAATGCAATAAAAATACAACAGTTTTTCCATCGTATAACTGGATTAATTGCAACCAGTTTGAAAGTGACGGCCAATTCTACGTTCCGGGCAACCTAGGTTTCACCCCAGGGCGTTGTTCCGCAAGATCGCATAGTTAGTGCCTTAGAAGTCACCGCCAGAAGCACATAATACAATATAAATACGACAGTTTTTCCAACGTATAAAACGAATAATTGCAATCAGTATGAAACTTATGGTCATTTCTACGTTCCGGACAACCTAGGCTTCACTCCATGGCGTTCTTCCACCACATCGAATAGCTACGGCCTCAGAAGTTAACGCCTGAAGTATAAAATACAATAAAAATACAACAGCCTTTCCATCCTATAACGGGAATAATTGCAACCCGTGTGAAAGTGATGGTCATTTCTACGTTCCAGGCAACCTAGGCTTCACCATAGGGCGTTGGTCCACCTGATCCAATAGCTAGGGCCTAAGAAGTCAACGCTAGAAGCATAAAATACAATAAAAATACAACTGTTTGTACATCGTATAACAGGAATAATTGCAGCCCGTGTGAAAGTGATGGTCATTTCTGCGTTCCAGGCAACCTAGGCTTCACTCTAGGGCGTTGCACCAACATATCGAATGGTTAGGGCCTAAGAAGTGAACGCCAGAAGCATAAAATACAATATAAATACAACTGTTTTTACATCGTATAACAGGAATAATTGCAGCCCGTGTGAAAGTGATGGTCATTTCTGCGTTCCAGGCAACCTAGGCTTCACTCTAGGGCGTTGCACCAACATATCGAATGGTTAGGGCCTAAGAAGTGAACGCCAGAAGCATAAAATACAATATAAATACAACAGTTTTTTCATCGTATAAAACGAATAATTGCAACCAGTATGAAAGATATGGTCATTTCTACTTTCCGGGCAACCTAGACTTCACCCTAGGGCGTTGCTCCAACAGATTGAATAGCTAGGGCCTTAGAAGTCAATGCCGGAAGCATAAATTGCAAAATAAATAGAACAGTTTTTCCATCGTATAAAACGAATAATTGCTACCAGTGTGAAAGCAATGGTCATTTCTACGTTCCGACCAACCTAGGCGTCACTCTAGGGCGTTGCTCCACCAGATCGAATAGCTAGGGACTTATAACTCATCGCTAAAAGCATAAAATACACTTAAAATACAACAGTTTTTCCATCGTATAACAGGAATAATTGCAACCAGTGTGAAAGTTATGGTCATTTCTACCTTCCGGGCAACCTAGGTTTCACTCCAGGGCGTTGCTCCACCAGATCGAATAGCTAGGGACTTAGAATTCAACGCCATGAGAACAAAATACAATATAAATAAAACACTTTTTCCATCGTATAAAACGAATAATTGCTACCAGTGTGGAAGTTATGGTCATTTCTACGTTCCGGGCAACCTGGGCTTCACTCTAGGGCGGTGCTCGACCAGATCAAATAGTTAGGGCCTAAGAAGTCAACGACAGAAGCATAAAATACAACATAAATACAACAGATTTTCCATCGTATATAATGTGTATTTGCAAACAGTGTGAATGTAATGGTCATTTCTACGTACCGGGCAACCTAGGCTCCACTCTAGGGCGTTGCTCCACCAAACCGAATAGCTAGGGCCTTAGAAGTCAACGCCAGAAGCATAAAATACAATAAAGATGCAAAAGTTTTTCCATCGTATAACAGGAATAACTGCAAACAGTGTGAAAGTACTGGTCATTTCTACGTCCCGGGTAACCTAGGTTTCACTCTAGGGCGTTGCTCCACCAGATCGAATAGCTAGGGACTTGGAATTCAACGCCATAAGAATAAAATACAATATAAACATAACAGTTTTTCCATCGTATAAAACGAATAATAGCAACCAGTGTGAAAGTTATGGTCATTTCAACGTTCCGGTCAATCTAGGCTTCAGTCTAGGGCGGTGCTCCACCAGATCAATCAGTTAGGGCCTTAGAAGTCAACGCCCGAAGCATAAAATGAAAAATAAATAGAACAGTTTTTCCATTGTATAAAACGAATAATTGCTACCAGTGTAAAAGTTATGGTCATTTCTACGTTCCGGGCAACCTACGCTTCACCCTAGGGCGTTGTTCCGCCAGATCGAATAGTTAGGGCCTAAGCAGTCAACGCCGGAAGCATAAAATACAAAATAAATACAACACTTTTTCCATCGTATAAATCGAATAATTGCTACCAGTGTGGAAGTTATGGTCATTTCTACGTTCCGGGCAACCTGGGCTTCACTCTAGGGCGGTGCTCCACCAGATCAAATAGTTAGGGCCTAAGAAGTCAACGACAGAAGCATAAAATACAACATAAATACAACAGATTTTCCATCGTATATAATGTGTATTTGCAAACAGTGTGAATGTAATGGTCATTTCTACGTACCGGGAAACCTAGGCTCCACTCTAGGGCGTTGCTCCACCAAACCGAATGGCTAGGGCCTTAGAAGTCAACGCCAGAAGCATAAAATACAATAAAGATGCAAAAGTTTTTCCATCGTATAACAGGAATAACTGCAAACAGTGTGAAAGTACTGGTCATTTCTACGTCCCGGGTAACCTAGGTTTCACTCTAGGGCGTTGCTCCACCAGATCGAATAGCTAGGGACTTAGAATTCAACGCCATAAGAATAAAATAAAATATAAATATAACAGTTTTTCCATCGTATAAAACGAATAATAGCAACCAGTGTGAAAGTTATGGTCATTTCAACGTTCCGGTCAATCTAGGCTTCACACTAGGGCGATGCTCCACCAGATCAATCAGTTAGGGCATTTGAAGTCAACGCCCGAAGCATAAAATGAAAAATAAATAGAACAGTTTTTCCATTGTATAAAACGAATAATTGCTACCAGTGTAAAGGTTATGGTCATTTCTACGTTCCGGGCAACCTACGCTTCACCCTAGGGCGTTGTTCCGCCAGATCGAATAGTTAGGGCCTAAGCAGTGAACGCCAGAAGCATAAAATACAATATTAATACAAGAGTTTTTCCATCATATAAAACGAATAATTGCAACCATTATGAAAGTTATGGTCATTTCTACTTTCCGGGCAACCTAGGCTTCACCCTAGGGCGTTGCTCCACCAGATCGAATAGCTAGTGCCTTAGAAGTCAACGCCCTAAGCATAAAATACAGGATAAATAGAACAGTTTCTCCATTGTATAAAGCGAATAATTGCTACCAGTGTGAAAGTTGTGGTCATTTCTACTTTCCGGGCAACCTAGGCTTCACCCTAGGGCGTTGCTCCAACAGATGGAATAGTTAGGGCCTTAGAAGTCGATGCCCGAAGCATAAAATACAATATAAATATAACAGTTTTTCCATCGTATAAAACGAATAATTGCTACCAGTGTAAAAGTTATGGTCATTTCTACTTTCCGGGCAACCTAGGCTTCACCCTAGGGCGCTGCTCCAACAGATTGTATAGTTAGGGCCTTAGAAGTCAATGCCCGAAGCATAAAATGCAATAAAAATACAACAGTTTTTCCATCATATAACAGGATTAATTGCAACCAATTTGAAAGTGATGGTCATTTATACGTACCGGGCAACCTAGGCTTCACTCGAGGGCGTTGCTCCACCAGATCGAATAGTTAGGGCCTTAGAAGTCAACGCCCGAAGCATAAAATACAGAATAAATAGAACAGTTTTTCTATTGTATAAAACGAATAACTGCTACCAGTGTGAAAGTTATGGTCATTTCTACATTCCGGGCAACCTAGGCTTCACCCTAGGGCGTTGCTCCAACAGATTGTATAGCTAGGGCCTTAGAAGTCAATGCCCGAAGCATAAAATGCAATAAAAATACAACAGTTTTTCCATCATATAACAGGAATAATTGCAACCAATTTGAAAGTGATGGTCATTTCTACGTACCGGGCAACCTAGGCTTCACTCGAGGGCGTTGGTCCACCAGATCGAATAGTTAGGGCCTTAGAAGTCAACGCCCGAAGCATAAAATACAGAATAAATAGAACAGTTTTTCCATCGTATAAAACGAATAATTGCTACCAGTGTGAAAGTCATGGTCATTTCTACTTTCCGGGCAACCTAGGCTTCACCCTAGGGCGTTGCTCGAACAGATTGAATAGTTAGGGCCTGAGAAGTCAATGCCCGAAGCATAAAATGCGATATAAATAAAACAGTTTTTCCATCGTATAAAACGAATAATTGCTACCAGTGTGAAAGTTATGGTCATTTCTACTTTCCGGGCGACCTAGGCTTGACCCTAGGGCGTTGCTCCAACAGATTGAATAGTTAGGGCCTTAGAAGTCAATGCCCGAAGCATAAAATACATTATAAATACAACAGTTTTTCCATCATATAAAACGAATAATTGCAACTAGTATGAAAGTTATGGTCATTTCTACTTTCCGGGCAACCTAGGCTTCACCCTAGGGCGTTGCTCCAACAGATTGAAAAGTTAGGGCCTTAGAAGTCAATGCCCAAAGCATAAAATGCAATAAAAATACAACAGTCTTTCCATCATATAACAGGAATAATTGCAACCCGTGTGAAAGTTATGGTCATTTCTACTTTCCGGGCAACCTAGGCTTCACCCTAGGGCGTTGTTCCACATGATGAAATAGTTAGGGCCTAAGAAGTCAACGCCAGAAGCATAAAATACGATATAAATACAACAGCTTTTCCATCGCATAAAACGAATAATTGCAACCAGTTTGAAAGTGATGGTCATTTCTACGTACCGGGCAACCTAGGCTTCACTATAGGGAGATGGTCCACCAGATCAAACAGTAAGTGCCTTAGAAGTCAGCGCCCGAAGCATAAAATACAAAATAAATAGGACAGTTTTTCCATTGTATAAAACGAATAATTGCTACCAGTGTAAAAGTTATGTTCATTTCTACTTTCTGGGCAACCTAGGCTTCACTCCAGGGCGTTGCTCCATCAGATCGAATAGTTATGTCCTAAGAAGTCAACGCCAGAAGCATATAATACGATATAACTACAACAGCTTTACCACCGTATAAAACGAATAATTGCAACCAGTGTGAAAGTAATGGTCATTTCTACGTTCCGAGCAACCTAGGCGTCACTCTAGTGCGTTGCTCCACCAGATCGAATAGCTAGGGACTTAGAATTCAACGCCATAAGAAAAAAACACAATATAAGTACAACAGTTTTTCCATCATATAAAACGAATAATTGCAACCAGTACGAAAGTTATGGTCATTTCTACTTTTCGGGCAACCTAGGCTTCACCCTGGGGCGTTGCTCCAACAGATTGAATAGCTTGGGCCTTAGAAGTCAATGCCCGAAGCATAAAATGCAATAAAAATACAACAGTTTTTCCATCGTATAACAGGATTAATTGCAACCAGTTTGAAAGTGATGGTCATTTCTACGTTCCGAGCACCCTAGGCGTCACTCTAGGGCGTTGCTGCATCAGATCGAATAGTTACGGCCTTAGAAGTCAACGCCAGAAGCATAAAATACGATATAAATACAACAGCTTTTCCATCGTATAAAACGAATAATTGCTACCACTGTGAAAGTTATGGTCATTTCTACGTTCCGGGCGACATAGGCTTCACCCTAGGCCGTTGTTCCACCAGATCGAATAGTTAGGGCCCAAGAAGTGAACGCCAGAAGCATAAAATACAATATAAATACAACAGTTTTTCCATCATATAAAACGAATAATTGCAACCAGTATGAAAGTTATGGTCATTTGTACTTTCCGGGCAACCTAGGCTTCACCCTAGGGCGCTGCTCCAACAGATTGAATAGTTAGGGACTGGGAAGTCAACGCCCCAACCATAAAATGCAAAAAAGATACAACAGTGTTTCCATCATATAACAGGAATAATTGCAACCAGTTTGAAAGTGATGGACATTTCTACGTTTCGAGCACCCTAGGCGTCACTCTAGGGCGTTGCTCCACCAGATCGAATAGTTACGGCCTTAGAAGTCAACGCCAGAAGCATAAAATACGATATAAATACAACAGCTTTTCCATCGTATAAAACGAATAATTGCTACCAGTGTGAAAGTTATGGTCATTTCTACTTTCCGGGCAACTTACGCTTTACCCTAGGGCGTTGTTCCACCTGATGGAATAGTTAGGGCCCAAGAAGTCAACGCCAGAAGCATAGAATACGATATAAATACAACAGCTTTACCATCGTATAAAACGAATAATTGCAACCAGTTTGAAAGTGATGGTCATTTCTACGTACCGGGCAACCTAGGCTTCACTATAGGGCGTTGCTCCACCAGGTCAAACAGTTAGGGCCTTAGAAGCCAACGCCCGAAGCATTAAATACAAAATAAATAGAACAGTTTTTCCATTGTATAAAACGAATAATTGCTATCAGTGTAAAAGTTATGGTCATTTCTACGTTCCGGGCGACATAGGCTTCACCATAGGCCGTTGTTCCACCAGATAGAATAGCTAGGGCCTAAGAAGTGAACGCCAGAAGCATAAAATACAATATAAATACAACAGTTTTTCCATCATATAAAACGAATAATTGCAACCAGTATGAAAGTTATGGTCATTTCTACTTTCCGGGCAACCTAGGCTTCACCCTAGGGCGCTGCGCCAACAGATTGTATAGTTAGGGCCTTAGAAGTCAATGCCCGAAGCATAAAATACAATATAAATCCAACAGTTTTTCCATCATATAGAACGAATAATTGCAACCAGTATGAAAGTTATGGTCATTTCTACTTTCCGGGCAACCTAGGCTTCACCCTAGGGCGCTGCTCCAACAGATTGTATAGTTAGGGCCTTAGAAGTCAATGCCCGAAGCATAAAATGCAATAAAAATACAACAGTTTTTCCATCATATAACAGGAATAATTGCAACCAATTTGAAAGTGATGGTCATTTATACGTTCCGGGCAACCTACGCTTCACTCGAGGGCGTTGCACCACCAGATCGAATAGTTAGGGCCTTAGAAGTCAACGCCCGAAGCATAAAATACAGAATAAATAGAACAGTTTTTCCAGTGTCTAAAACGAATAATTGCTACCAGTGTGAAAGTTATGGTCAGTTCTACTTTCCGGGCAACCTAGGCTTCATCCTAGGGCGTTGCTCCAACAGATTGAATAGTTCGGGGCCTTAGAAGTCAATGCCCGAAGCATAAAATACAATATAAATACAACAGTTTTTCCATCATATAAAACGAATAATTGCAACCAGTATCAAGGTTATGGTCATTTCTACGTACCGGGCAACCTACGCTTCACTCGAGGGCGTTGCTCCACCAGATCGAATAGTTAGGGCCTAAGAAGTGAACGCCAGAAGCATAAAATACAATATAAATACAACAGTTTTTCCATCATATAAAACGAATAATTGCAACCAGTATGAAAGTTATGGTCATTTCTACTTTCCGGGCAACCTAGGCTTCACCCTAGGGCGTTGCTCCAGCAGATTGAATAGTTAGGGCCTTAGAAGTCAACGCCAGAAGCATAGAATACAATAAAGATGCAAAAGTTTTTCCATCGTATAACAGGAATAACTGCAAACAGTATGAAAGTACTGGTCATTTCTACGTTCCGGGTAACCTAGGTTTCACGCTAGGGCGTTGCTCCACCAGATCGAATAGCTAGGGACTTAGAATTCAACGCCTTAAGGATAAAATACAATATAAGTACAACAGTTTTTCCATCGTATGAAATGAATAATTGCAACCAGTGTGAAAGTTATGGTCATTTGTACATTTCGAGCAACCTAGGCTTCGCTCTAGGGCGTTGTTCCACCAGATCGAATAGGTAGGGCCTAAGAAGTGAACGCCAGAAGCATAAAATACAATATAAATACAACAGTTTTTCCATCATATAAAACGAATAATTGCAACCAGTATGAAAGTTATGGTCATTTCTACTTTCCGGGCTACCTAGGCTTCACACTAGGGCGTTGTTCCACCAGATCGAATAGTTCGGGCCGAAGAAGTGATCGCCAGAAGCATAAAATACAGCATAAATACAACAGTTTTCCCATCGTTTAAAACGAATAATTGCAACCACAATGTAACTTATGGTCATTTCTACGTTCCGGGCAACCTAGGCTTCACTCTACGGCGTTCTTCCACCACATCGAATAGCTACGGCCTCAGAAGTCAACACCTGAAGTCTAAAATACAATAAAAATACAACAGTCTTTCCATCCTATAACAGGAATAATTGCAACCTGTGTGAAGGTGATGGTCATTTCTGCGTTCCAGGCAACCTAGGCTTCACGCTAGGGCGTTGTTCCACCAGATCGAATAGTTAGGGCCTAAGAAGTCAACGCCAGAAGCATAAAATACGATATAAATACAACAACTTTTCCATCGTATAAAACGAATAATTGCAACCAGTTTGAAAGTGATGGTCATTTCTACGTACCGGGCAACCTAGGCTTCACTATAGGGCGTTGCTCCACCAGGTCAAACAGTTAGGGCCTTAGAAGTCAATGCCCGAAGCATAAAATACAATATAAATACAACAGTTTTTCCATCATATAAAACGAACAATTGCAGCCAGTATGAAGGTTATGGTCATTTCTACTTGCCGGGCAACCTAGGCTTCACCCTAGGGCGTTGCTCCATCAGACTGAATTGTTAGGGCCTTAGAAGTCAATGCCCGAAGCATAAAATGCAATAAAAATACAACAGTTTTTCCATCATATAACGGGAATAATTGCAACAAGTTTGAAAGTGATGGTCATTTCTACGTACCGGGCAACCTAGGCTTCACCCTAGGGCGTTGTTCCACCAGATCGAATAGTTCGGGCCTAAGAAGTGAACGCCAGATGAGTAAAATACAAGATAAATATAACAGTTTTTCCATCGTATAAAACGAATAATAGCAACCAGTGTGAAAGTTGTGGTCATTTCTACGTTCCGGGCAACCTAGCTTTCACTCTAGGGCGTCGCTCCACCAGATCAAACAGTTAGGGCCTTAGAAGCCAACGCCCGAAGCATTAAATACAAAATAAATAGAACAGTTTTTCCATTGTATAAAACGAATAATTGCTACCAGTGTAAAAGTTATGGTCATTTCTACGTTCCGAGCAACCTAGGCTTCACCCTAGGGCGTTGTTCCACCTGATGGAATAGTTAGGGCCCAAGAAGTCAACGCCAGAAGCATAAAATACGATATAAATACAACAGCTTTTCCATCGTATAAAACGAATAATTGCAACCAGTTTGAAAGTGATGGTCATTTCTACGTACCGGGCAACCTAGGCTTCACTATAGGGCGTTGCTCCACCAGTTCAAACAGTTAGGGCCTTAGAAGCCAACGCCCGAAGCATTAAATACAAAATAAATAGAACAGTTTTTCCATTGTATAAAACGAATAATTGCTACCAGTGTAAAAGTTATGGTCATTTCTACGTTCTGGGCGACCTAGGCTTCACCCTAGGCCGCTGTTCCACCAGATCGAATAGTTAGGGCCTAAGAAGTGAACGCCAGAAGCATAAAATACAAAATAAATACAACAGTTTTTCCATCATATAAAACGAATAATTGCATCCAGTATGAAAGTTATGGTCATTTCTACTTTCCGGGCAACCTAGGCTTCACCCTAGGGCGCTGCTCCAACAGATTGTATAGTTAGGGCCTTAGAAGTCAATGCCCGAAGCATAAAATGCAATAAAAAAACAACAGTTTTTCCATCATATAACAGGAATAATTGCAACCAATTTGAAAGTGATGGTCATTTATAGGTACCGGGCAACCTAGGCTTCACCCTAGGGCGTTGTTCCACCTGATGGAATAGTTAGGGCCCAAGAAGTCAACGCCAGAAGCATAAAATACGATATAAATACAACAGCTTTTCCATCGTATAAAACGAATAATTGCAACCAGTTTGAAAGTGATGGTCATTTCTACGTTCCGGGCAACCCAGGCTTCACTCTAGGGCGTTGCTCCACTAGATCGAATAGCTAGGGCCTTAGAAGTCAACGCCAGAAGCATAAAATACAATATAAATACAACACTTTTTCCATCGTATGAAACGAATAATTGCAACCAGTATGAAACTTATGGTCATTTCTACTTTCCGAGCAACCTACACTTCATCCTAGGGCGATGCTCCAACAGATCGAATAGTTAGGGCCTTAGAAGTCAACGCCCGAAGCATAAAATACAGAATAAATAGAACAGTTTTTCCTTCGTATAATACGAATAATTGCTACCAGTGTGGAAGTTATGGTCATTTCTACTTTCCGGACAACCTAGGCTTGACCCTAGGTCGTTGCTCCAACAGATTGAATAGTTAGGGCCTTAGAAGTCAATGCCAGAAGCATAAAATACGATATAAATAAAACAGTTTTTCCATCGTATAAAACGAATAATTGCTACCAGTGTGAAAGTTATGGTCATTTCTACGTTCCGCGCAACCTGGGCTTTACCCCAGGGCGTTGTTCCACCAGACGGAATAGTTAGGGTTTGGAAGAAGTCGACGCCAGAAGCATAAAATACGATATAAATACAACAGCTTTTCCATCGTATATAATGTATATTTGCAAACAGTGTCAAAGTAATGGTCATTTCTACGTACCGGGCAAGCTAGGCTCCACTCTAGGGCGTTGCTCCACCAAACCGAATAGCTAGGTCCTTAGAAGTCAACGCCACAAGCATAAAATACAATAAAGATGCAAAAGTTTTTCCATCGTATAACAGGACTAACTGCAAACAGTATGAAAGTACTGGTCATTTCTGCGTTCCGGGTAACCTAGGTTTCACGCTAGGGCGTTGCTCCACCAGATCGAATAGCTAGGGACTTAGAATTCAACGCCTTAAGAATAAAATACAATATAAGTACAATAGTTTTTCCATCGTATGAAATGAGTAATTGCAACCAGTGTGAAAGTTATGGTCATTTGTACATTTCGAGCAACCTAGGCTTCACTCTAGGGCGTTGTTCCACCAGATCGAATAGTTAGGGCCTAAGAAGTGAACGCCAGAAGCATAAAATACAATATAAATACAACAGTTTTTCCATCATATAAAACGAATAATTGCAAACAGTATGAAAGTTATGGTCATTTCTACTTTCCGGGCAACCTAGGCTTCACCCTAGGGCCTTGCTCCAACAGATTGAATAGTTAGGGCCTAAGAAGTCAACGCCAGAAGCATAAAATACGATATAAATACAAGTGCTTTTCCATCGTATAAAACGAATAATTGCAACCAGTTTGAAAGTGATGGTCATTTCTACGTACCGGGCAACCTAGGCTTCACTCTAGGGCGTTGCTCCACCAGATCAAACAGTTAGGGCCTTAGAAGTCAACGCCCGAAGCATAAAATACAAGATAAATAGAAGAGTGTTTCCATTGTATAAAACGAATAATTGCTACCAGTGTAAAAGTTATGGTCATTTCTACGTTCCGGGCTACCTAGGCTTCACCCCAGGGCGTTGTTCCACCAGATCGAAAAGTTCGGGCCTAAGATGTGAACGCCAGAAGAATAAAATACAATATAAATATAACAGTTATTCCATCGTATAAAACGAATAATAGCAACCAGTGTGAAAGTTATGGTCATTACTACGTTCCGGGCAACCTAGGCTTCACTCTAGGGCGTTGCTCCATCAGATCCAACAGTTAGGGCCTTAGAAGTCAACGCCCGAAGCATAAAATACAAGATAAATAGAAGAGTTTTTCCATTGTATAAAACGAATAATTGCTACCAGTGTAAAAGTTATGGTCATTTCTACGTCCCGGGCTACCTAGGCTTCACCCTAAGCCGTTGTTCCACCAGATCAAATAGTTAGGGCCTAAGGAGTGGACGCCAGAAGCATAAAATACAATATAAATACAACAGTTTTTCCATCATATAAAACGAATAATTGCAACCAGTACGAAAGTTATGGTCATTTCCACTTTTCGGGCAACCTAGGCTTCACCCTGGGGCGTTGCTCCAACAGATTGAATAGATTGGGCCTTAGAAGTCAACGCCAGAAGCATAAAACACAATAGAAATACAACAGTTCTTTCATCGTATAAAACGAATAATTGCAACCAGTATGAATCTTATGGACATTTCTACTTTCCGAGCAACCTAGGCTTCACCCTAGGGCGTTGCTCCAACAGATTGAATAGTTAGGGTCTTAGAAGTCAACGCCCGAACCATAAAATGCAAAAAAAATACAACAGTGTTTCCATCATATAACAGGAATAATTGCAACCAGTTTGAAAGTGATGGCCAATTCTACGTTCCGGGCAACCTAGGTTTCACTACAGGGCGTTGCTCCACCAGACCGAATAGTTACGGCCTAAGAAGTCAACGCCAGAAGCATAAAATACGTTATAAATGCAACAGCTTTTCCATCGTATAAAATGAATAATTGCAACAAGTGTGAAAGTAATGGTCATTTCTACGTTCCGAGCACCCTAGGCGTCTCTCTAGGGCGTTGCTCCACCACATCTAATAGCTACGGCCTTAGAAGTCAACGCCAGAGGCATAAAATACAATATAAATACCACAGTGTTTCCATCATATAACAGGAATAATTGCAACCAGTTTGAAAGTGATGGCCATTTCTACGTTCCGGGCAACCTAGACTTCACTCTATGGCGTTCTTCCACCACATCGAATAGCTACGGCCTCAGAAGTCAACGCCTGAAGTATAAAATACAATAAAAATACAACAGTCTTTCCATCCTATAACAGGAATAATTGCAACCCGTGTGAAAGTAATGGTCATTTCTACGTTCCAGGCAACCTAGGATTCACTCTAGGGCGTTGTTCCACCAGATCGAATAGTTAGGGCCTAAGAAGTCACGACAGAAGCATAAAATACAATATAAACATATCAGTTTTTCCATCGTATAAAACGAATAATAGCAGCCATTGCGAAAGTTATGGTCATTTCTACATTCCGGGCAACCTAGGCTTCACTCTAGGGCGTTGCTCCACCAGATCAAACAGTTAGGGCCTTAGAAGCCAACGCCCGAAGCATTAAATACCAAATAAATAGAACAGTTTTTCCATTGTATAAAACGAATAATTGCTACCAGTGTAAGAGTTATGGTCATTTCTACGTTCCGGGCAAGCTAGGCTTCACCCTAAGCCGTTGTTCCACCAGATCGAATAGTTAGGGCCTAACAAGTGAACGCCAGAAGCATAAAATGCAATAAAAATACAACAGTTTTTCCATCGTATAAAACGAATAATTGCAACCAGTATGAAACTTATGGTCATTTCTACGTTCCAGGCAACCTAGGCTTCACTCTAGGGCGTTGTTCCACCAGATCGAATAGTTAGGGCCTAAGAAGTCAACGACAGAAGCATAAAATACAATATAAATATATCAGTTTTTCCATCGTATAAAACGAATAATAACAGCCAGTGTGAAAGTTATGGTCATTTCTTCGTTCCGGGCAACCTAGGCTTCACTCTAGGGCGTTGCTCCACCAGATCAAACAGTTAGGGCCTTAGAAGCCAACGCCCGAAGTATTAAATACCAAATAAATAGAACAGTTTTTCCATTGTATAAAACGATTAATTGCTACCAGTGTAAAAGTTATGGTCATTTCTCCTTTCCGGGCAACCTAGGCTTCACTCTAGGGCGTTGCTCCACCAGATCGAATAGTTAGTGCCTTAGAAGACAACGCCAGAAGCATAAAATACAATATAAATACAACACTTTTTCCATCGTATAAAACGAATAATTGCAACCAGTATGAAACTTATGGTCATTTCTACTTTCCGAGCAACCTAGGCTTCACCCTAGGGCGTTGCTCCAACAGATTGAATAGTTTGGGCCTTAGAAGCCAACGCCCGAACCATAAAATGCAAAAAAAATACAACAGTGTTTCCATCATATAACAGGAATAATTGCAACCAGTTTGAAAGTGATGGCCAATTCTACGTTCCGGGCAACATAGGATTCACTCTAGGGCGTTGCTCCACCAGACCGAATAGTTACGGCCTAAGAAGTCAACGCCAGAAGCATAAAATACGTTATAAATGCAACAGCTTTTCCATCGCATAAAATGAATAATTGCAACAAGTGTGAAAGTAATGGTCATTTCTACGTTCCGAGCACCCTAGGCGTCTCTCTAGGGCGTAGCTCCACCACATCTAATAGCTACGGCCTTAGAAGTCAACGCCAGAGGCATAAAATACAATATAAATACCACAGTGTTTCCATCATATAACAGGAATAATTGCAACCAGTTTGAAAGTGATGGCCATTTCTACGTTCCGGGCAACCTAGACTTCACTCTATGGCGTTCTTCCACCACATCGAATAGCTACGGCCTCAGAAGTCAACGCCTGAAGTATAAAATACAATAAAAATACAACAGTCTTTCCATCCTATAACAGGAATAATTGCAACCCGTGTGAAAGTAATGGTCATTTCTACGTTCCAGGCAACCTAGGATTCACTCTAGGGCGTTGTTCCACCAGATCGAATAGTTAGGGCCTAAGAAGTCACGACAGAAGCATAAAATGCAATAAAAATACAACAGTTTTTCCATCGTATAAAACGAATAATTGCAACCAGTATGAAACTTATGGTCATTTCTACGTTCCAGGCAACCTAGGCTTCACTCTAGGGCGTTGTTCCACCAGATCGAATAGTTACGGCCTAAGAAGTCAACGACAGAAGCATAAAATACAATATAAATATATCAGTTTTTCCATCGTATAAAACGAATAATAACAGCCAGTGTGAAAGTTATGGTCATTTCTTCGTTCCGGGCAACCTAGGCTTCACTCTAGGGCGTTGCTCCACCAGATCAAACAGTTAGGGCCTTAGAAGCCAACGCCCGAAGTATTAAATACCAAATAAATAGAACAGTTTTTCCATTGTATAAAACGATTAATTGCTACCAGTGTAAAAGTTATGGTCATTTCTCCTTTCCGGGCAACCTAGGCATCACTCTAGGGCGTTGCTCCACTAGATCGAATAGCTAGGGCCTTAGAAGTCAACGCCAGAAGCATAAAATACAATATAAATACAACAGTTTTTCCATCGTCTAAAACGAATAATTGCAAGCAGTATGAAACTTATGGTCATTTCTACTTTCCGGGCAACCTAGGCTTCACCCTAGGGCGATGCTCCAACAGACTGAATAGTTAGGGCCTTAGATGTCAATGCCCGCAGCATAAAATACAAAATAAATAGAACAGTTTTTCCATTGTATAAAACGAATAATTGCTACCAGTGTAAAAGTTATGGTCATTTCTACGTTCCGGGCAACCTAGGCTTCACTCTATGGCGTTCTTCCACCACATCGAATAGCTACGGCCTCAGAAGTCAACGCCTGATGTATAAAATACAATAAAAATACAACAGTCTTTCCATCCTATAACCGGAATAATTGCAACCCGTGTGAAAGTG
Source organism: Calliopsis andreniformis (assembly GCF_051401765.1). Taxonomy (NCBI): domain Eukaryota; kingdom Metazoa; phylum Arthropoda; class Insecta; order Hymenoptera; family Andrenidae; genus Calliopsis; species Calliopsis andreniformis. The sequence goes on from NW_027480428.1 coordinate 7,419,882, forward strand.
ATGGTCATTTCTACGTTCCGGGAAACCTAGGCTCCACTCTAGGGCGTTGCTCCAACAGATCGAATAGTTTGGGCCTTAGAAGTCAACGTCAGAAGCATTAAGTACAATAAAGATGAAACAGTTGTTCCATCGTATACCAGGAATAATTGCAACCAGTGTGAAGGTAATGGTGATTTCTACGTTCCGGGCAACCTAGGCTTCACTCTAGGGCGCTGCTCCACCAGATAAAATAGTTAGGGCCTAAGAAGTCAACGCCAGAAGCATAAAATACAATATAAATACAACAGCTTTTCCATCGTATATAATGTATATTTGCAAACAGTGTGAAAGTAATGGTCATTTCTACGTTTCGGGCAACCTAGGCTTCACTCTACGGCGTTGCTCCACGAGATCGAATAATTGGGGACTTAGAATTCAACGCCAGAAGAATAAAATACAATTAAAAGGCCACAGTTTTTCCATCGCATAAAACGAATAATTGCAACCACTGTGAAAGTAATGGCCATTTCAACATTCCGGGAAACCTAGGCTACACTCTAGGGCGTTGGTCCACCAGATCCAATGGCTAGGGCCTAAGAAGTCAACGCTAAAAGCATGAAATACAATAAAAATACAACAGTTTTTTCATCGTATAAAACGAATAATTGCAACCAGTGCGAAAGTTATGGTCATTTCTACGTTCCGGGCACCCGAGGCTTCACCATAGGGCGTTGGTCCACCAGATCCAATAGCTAGGGCCTAAGAAGTCAACGCTAGAAGCATAAAATACAATAAAAATAAAACATATTTTTCATCGTATAACAGGAATAATTGTAACCAGTGTGAAAGTAATGGTCATTTCTACGTTCCGGGCAACCAAGGCTTCACTCTAGGGCGTCGTTCCACCAGATCGAATAGTTAGGGCTCAAGAAGTCAACGCCAGGGGCATAAAATACAATAAAGATGAAACAGTTTTTCCATCGTATAACAGTAATAACTGCAAACAGTGTGTAAGTACTGGTCATTTCTACGTTCCGGGTAACCTTGGTTTCACTCTAGGGCGTTGCTCCACCAGATGGAATAGCTAGGGACTTAGAATACACCGCCATAAGAATAAAATACAATATAAGTACAACAGTTTTTCCACCGTATAAAATGAATAATTGCAACCAGTGTGAAAGTTATGGTCATTTCTACATTCCGAGCAACCTAGGCTTCACTCTAGGGCGTTGCTCCACCTGATCGAATAGTTAGGGCCTTAGAAGTCAACGCCAGAAGTTTAAAATACAATAAAGATGCAACAGTTTTTCCATCGTATAACAGGAATAACTGCAAACAGTGTGAAAGTACTGGTCATTTCTACGTTCCGTGTAACCTAGGTTTCACTCTAGGGCGTTGCTCCACCACATCGAATGGTTAGGGCCTTAGAAGTCAACGCCCGAAGCATAACATACAAAATAAATAGAACAGTTTTTCCATCGTATAACAGGAATAATTGCAACCAGTGTGAAAGTAATGGTCATTTCTACGTACCCGGCAACCTAGGTTTCACTCTAGGTCGTTGCTCCACCAGATCGAATAGTTAGGCCCTTAGAAGTCAACGCCAGAAGCATAAAATACAATATAAACACAACGGCTTTTACGTCGTATAGAAGGAATAATTGCAACCAGTGATAAAGTTGTGGTCATTTCTACGTTCCGAGCAACCTATGATTCACTCTAGGGCGTAGGTCCACCAGACCGAATAGTTAGGGCCTTAGAAAGCAACGACAGAAGCATAAAATACAATATAAATACAACAGTTGTTCCATCGTGTAACAGGAACATTTGCAACCACTGTGAACGATATGGTCATTTCTACGGTCCGGGCAACCTAGGATTCACTCTAGGGCGTTGCTCCACCAGACCGAATAGTTAGGCCCTTAGAAGTCAACGCCGGAAGCATAAAATACAACATAAATACAACAGCTCTTCCATCGCATATAATGTATATTTGCAAACAGTGTGAAAGTAATGGTCATTTCTACGTTTCGGGTAACCTAGGCTTCACTCTACGGCGTTGCTCCACGTGATCGAATAATTGGGGACTTAGAATTCAACGCCAGAAGAATAAAATACAATTAAAATGCCACAGTTTTTCCAACGTATAACAGGATTAACTGCAACCAGTGTGAAAGTAATGGTCATTTCTATGTTCCGGGCAACATAGGCTTCACTCTAGGGCGTTGCTCCACCAGATCGAATAGCTAGAATCTTTGAAGTCAACGCCCGAAACATAAAATACAATATAAATACAACAGTTTTTCCATCGTATAAAACGAATAATTGTAACCAGTATGAAACTTATGGTCATTTCTACTTTCCGAGCTACCTAGGCTTCACCCTAGGTCGTTGCTCCAACAGATTGAATAGTTAGGGCCTTAGAAGTCAACGCCCGAACCATAAAATGCAAAAAAAATACAACAGTGTTTCCATCATCTATCAGGAATAATTGCAACCAGTTTGAAAGTAATGGCCAATTCTACGTTCCGGGCAATATAGGTTTCACTCCAGGGCGTTGCTCCACCAGACCGAATAGTTACGGCCTAAGAAGTCAACGCCAGAAGCATAAAATACGATATAAATGCAACAGCTTTTCCATCGTATAAAACGAATAATTGCAACCAGTGTGAAGGTTATGGTCATTTCTACGTGCCGGGCAACCTAGGCTTCACTCTAGGGCGTTGCTCCACCAGACCGAATAGTTAGGCCCTTAGAAGTCAACGCCGGAAGCATAAAATACAACATAAATACAACAGCTCTTCCATCGCATATAATGTATATTTGCAAACAGTGTGAAAGTAATAGCCATTTCTACGATCCGCGCAACCTAGGCTTCACTCTCGGGCGTAGCTCCACCACTTCGAATAGCTCCGGCCTTAGAAGTCAACGCCTGAAGCATAAAATACAATAAAGGTACAACAGCTTTTCCATCGTATACCAGGAATAATTGCAACCTGTGTGAAGGTTATGGTCATTTCTACGTTCCGGGCAACCTAGGCTTCACTGTAGGGCGTTGCTCTACCAGATCGAATAGTTAGGGCCTTAGAAGTCAAGGTCAGAAGCATTAAATACAATAAAGATGAAACAGTTGTTCCATCGTGTACCAGGAATAATTGCAACCAGTGTGAAGGTAATGGTGATTTCTACGTTCCGGGCAACCTAGGCTTCACTCTAGGGAGTCGTTCCACCAGATCGAATAGTTAGGGCTCAAGAAGTCAACGCCAGAAGCATAAAATACAATAAAGATGCAACAGTTTTTCCATCGTATAACAGGAATAACTGCAAACAGTGTGAAAGTACTGGTCATTTCTACGTTCCGAGCAACCTAGGCTCCACTCTAGGGCGTTGCTCCACCAGATCGAATAGTTAGTGCCTTCGAAGACAACGCCAGAAGCATAAAATACAATATAAATACAACAGTCTTTCCATCGTATAAAACGAATAATTGCAACCAGTATCAAACTTATGGTCATTTCTACTTTCCGAGCTACCTAGGCTTCACCCTAGGTCGTTGCTCCAACAGATTGAATAGTTAGGGCCTTAGAAGTCAACGCCCGATCCATAAAATGCAAACAAAATACAACAGTGTTTCCAACATCTATCAGGAATAATTGCAACCAGTTGGAAAGTGATGGCCAATTCTACGTTCCGGGCAATATTGGTTTCACTCCAGGGCGTTGCTCCACCAGACCGAATAGTTACGGCCTAAGAAGTCAACGCCAGAAGCATAAAATACGATATAAATGCAACAGCTTTTCCATCGTATAAAACGAATAATTGCAACCAGTGTGAAGGTTATGGTCATTTCTACATTCCGAGCAACCTAGGCTTCACTCTAGGGCGTTGCTCCACCTGATCGAATAGTTAGGGCCTTAGAAGTCAACGCAAGAAGCATAAAATACAATAAAGATGCAACAGTTTTTCCATCGTATAAAACGAATAATTGCAACCAGTGTGAAAGTAATGGTCATTTCTACGTTCCCGGCAACCTAGGTGTCACTCTATGTCGTTGCTCCACCAGATCGAATAGTTAGGGCCTAAGAAGTCAACGACAGAAGCATAAAATACGATATAAATACAACAGCTTTTCCATCGTATATAATGTATATTTGCAAACAGTGTGAAAGTAATGGTCATATCCACGTTCCGAGCAACCTAGGCGTCTCTCTAGGGCGTTGCTCCACCACATCTAATAGCTACGGCCTTAGAAGTCAACGCCAGAGGCATAAAATACAATATAAATACAGCAGTCTTTCCATCCTGTAACCGGAATAATTGCAACCCGTGTGAAAGTGATGGTCATTTCTACGTTCCAGGCAACCTAGGCTTCACTCTAGGGCGTTGTTCCACCAGATCGAATAGTTACGGCCTAAGAAGTCAACGACAGAAGCATAAAATACAATATAAATATATCAGTTTTTCCATCGTATAAAACGAATAATAACAGCCAGTGTGAAAGTTATGTTCATTTCTTCGTTCCGGGCAACGTAGGCTTCACTCTAGGGCGTTGTTCCACCAGATCGAATAGTTAGGGCCTAAGAAGTCAACGCCTGAAGCATAAAATACAATATAAATACAACAGCTTTTCCATCGTATAAAACGAATAATTGCAGCCAGTGTGAAAGATATGGTCATTTCTACGTTCCTGACAACCTAGGCTTCACTCTAGGGCGTTGTTCCACCAGATCGAATAGTTAGGGCCTAAGAAGTCAACGCCAGAAGCATAAACCACGATATATGCACAACAGTATACCATCGTATAAAACGAATAATTGCAACCAGTGTGAAAGTGATGGTCATTTCTACGATCCAGGCAACCTAGGCTTCACTCTAGGGCGTTGTTCCACCAGATCGAATAGCTACGGCCTTAGAAGTCAACGCCAGAGGCATAAAATACAATATAAATACAACAGTGTTTCCATCATATAACAGGAATAATTGCAACCAGTTTGAAAGTGATGGTCATTTCTACGTTCCGGGCAACCTAGGCTTCACCCTAAGCCGTTGTTCCACCAGATCGAATAGTTAGGGCCTAATAAGTGAACGCCAGAAGCATAAAATGCAATAAAAATAGAACAGTTTTTCCATCGTATAACTGGATTAATTGCAACCAGTTTGAAAGTGATGGTCATTTCTTCTTTCCGGGCAACCTAGGCTACACTCTAGGGCGTTGCTCTACTAGATCGAATAGCTAGGGCCTTAGAAGTCAACGCCAGAAGCATAAAATACAATATAAATACAACAGATTTTCCATCGTATAAAACGAATAATTGCAACCAGTATGAAACTTATGGTCATTTCTACTTTCCGAGCAACCCAGGCTAACCCTAGGGCGTTGCTCCAACAGATTGAATAGTTAGGGCATTAGAAGCCAACGCCCGAACCATAAAATGCAAAAAAAAACATCAGTGTTTCCATCATACAACAGGAATAATTGCAACTAGATTGAAAGTAATGGCCAATTCTACGTTCCGGGCAACCTAGGCTGCACCCCAGGGCGTTGCTCCACCAGATCAAACAGTTAGGGCCTTAGAAGCCAACGCTCGAAGCATTAAATACCAAATAAATAGAACAGTTTGTCCATTGTATAAAACGAATAATTGCTACCAGTGTAAGAGTTATGGTCATTTCTACGTTCCGGGCAACCTAGGCTTCACCCTAAGCCGTTGTTCCACCAGATCGAATAGTTAGGGCCTAAGAAGTGAACGCCAGAAGCATAAAATGCAATAAAAATACAACAGTTTTTCCATCGTATAACTGGATTAATTGCAACCAGTTTGAAAGTGACGGCCAATTCTACGTTCCGGGCAACCTAGGTTTCACCCCAGGGCGTTGTTCCGCAAGATCGCATAGTTAGTGCCTTAGAAGTCACCGCCAGAAGCACATAATACAATATAAATACGACAGTTTTTCCAACGTATAAAACGAATAATTGCAATCAGTATGAAACTTATGGTCATTTCTACGTTCCGGACAACCTAGGCTTCACTCCATGGCGTTCTTCCACCACATCGAATAGCTACGGCCTCAGAAGTTAACGCCTGAAGTATAAAATACAATAAAAATACAACAGCCTTTCCATCCTATAACGGGAATAATTGCAACCCGTGTGAAAGTGATGGTCATTTCTACGTTCCAGGCAACCTAGGCTTCACCATAGGGCGTTGGTCCACCTGATCCAATAGCTAGGGCCTAAGAAGTCAACGCTAGAAGCATAAAATACAATAAAAATACAACTGTTTGTACATCGTATAACAGGAATAATTGCAGCCCGTGTGAAAGTGATGGTCATTTCTGCGTTCCAGGCAACCTAGGCTTCACTCTAGGGCGTTGCACCAACATATCGAATGGTTAGGGCCTAAGAAGTGAACGCCAGAAGCATAAAATACAATATAAATACAACTGTTTTTACATCGTATAACAGGAATAATTGCAGCCCGTGTGAAAGTGATGGTCATTTCTGCGTTCCAGGCAACCTAGGCTTCACTCTAGGGCGTTGCACCAACATATCGAATGGTTAGGGCCTAAGAAGTGAACGCCAGAAGCATAAAATACAATATAAATACAACAGTTTTTTCATCGTATAAAACGAATAATTGCAACCAGTATGAAAGATATGGTCATTTCTACTTTCCGGGCAACCTAGACTTCACCCTAGGGCGTTGCTCCAACAGATTGAATAGCTAGGGCCTTAGAAGTCAATGCCGGAAGCATAAATTGCAAAATAAATAGAACAGTTTTTCCATCGTATAAAACGAATAATTGCTACCAGTGTGAAAGCAATGGTCATTTCTACGTTCCGACCAACCTAGGCGTCACTCTAGGGCGTTGCTCCACCAGATCGAATAGCTAGGGACTTATAACTCATCGCTAAAAGCATAAAATACACTTAAAATACAACAGTTTTTCCATCGTATAACAGGAATAATTGCAACCAGTGTGAAAGTTATGGTCATTTCTACCTTCCGGGCAACCTAGGTTTCACTCCAGGGCGTTGCTCCACCAGATCGAATAGCTAGGGACTTAGAATTCAACGCCATGAGAACAAAATACAATATAAATAAAACACTTTTTCCATCGTATAAAACGAATAATTGCTACCAGTGTGGAAGTTATGGTCATTTCTACGTTCCGGGCAACCTGGGCTTCACTCTAGGGCGGTGCTCGACCAGATCAAATAGTTAGGGCCTAAGAAGTCAACGACAGAAGCATAAAATACAACATAAATACAACAGATTTTCCATCGTATATAATGTGTATTTGCAAACAGTGTGAATGTAATGGTCATTTCTACGTACCGGGCAACCTAGGCTCCACTCTAGGGCGTTGCTCCACCAAACCGAATAGCTAGGGCCTTAGAAGTCAACGCCAGAAGCATAAAATACAATAAAGATGCAAAAGTTTTTCCATCGTATAACAGGAATAACTGCAAACAGTGTGAAAGTACTGGTCATTTCTACGTCCCGGGTAACCTAGGTTTCACTCTAGGGCGTTGCTCCACCAGATCGAATAGCTAGGGACTTGGAATTCAACGCCATAAGAATAAAATACAATATAAACATAACAGTTTTTCCATCGTATAAAACGAATAATAGCAACCAGTGTGAAAGTTATGGTCATTTCAACGTTCCGGTCAATCTAGGCTTCAGTCTAGGGCGGTGCTCCACCAGATCAATCAGTTAGGGCCTTAGAAGTCAACGCCCGAAGCATAAAATGAAAAATAAATAGAACAGTTTTTCCATTGTATAAAACGAATAATTGCTACCAGTGTAAAAGTTATGGTCATTTCTACGTTCCGGGCAACCTACGCTTCACCCTAGGGCGTTGTTCCGCCAGATCGAATAGTTAGGGCCTAAGCAGTCAACGCCGGAAGCATAAAATACAAAATAAATACAACACTTTTTCCATCGTATAAATCGAATAATTGCTACCAGTGTGGAAGTTATGGTCATTTCTACGTTCCGGGCAACCTGGGCTTCACTCTAGGGCGGTGCTCCACCAGATCAAATAGTTAGGGCCTAAGAAGTCAACGACAGAAGCATAAAATACAACATAAATACAACAGATTTTCCATCGTATATAATGTGTATTTGCAAACAGTGTGAATGTAATGGTCATTTCTACGTACCGGGAAACCTAGGCTCCACTCTAGGGCGTTGCTCCACCAAACCGAATGGCTAGGGCCTTAGAAGTCAACGCCAGAAGCATAAAATACAATAAAGATGCAAAAGTTTTTCCATCGTATAACAGGAATAACTGCAAACAGTGTGAAAGTACTGGTCATTTCTACGTCCCGGGTAACCTAGGTTTCACTCTAGGGCGTTGCTCCACCAGATCGAATAGCTAGGGACTTAGAATTCAACGCCATAAGAATAAAATAAAATATAAATATAACAGTTTTTCCATCGTATAAAACGAATAATAGCAACCAGTGTGAAAGTTATGGTCATTTCAACGTTCCGGTCAATCTAGGCTTCACACTAGGGCGATGCTCCACCAGATCAATCAGTTAGGGCATTTGAAGTCAACGCCCGAAGCATAAAATGAAAAATAAATAGAACAGTTTTTCCATTGTATAAAACGAATAATTGCTACCAGTGTAAAGGTTATGGTCATTTCTACGTTCCGGGCAACCTACGCTTCACCCTAGGGCGTTGTTCCGCCAGATCGAATAGTTAGGGCCTAAGCAGTGAACGCCAGAAGCATAAAATACAATATTAATACAAGAGTTTTTCCATCATATAAAACGAATAATTGCAACCATTATGAAAGTTATGGTCATTTCTACTTTCCGGGCAACCTAGGCTTCACCCTAGGGCGTTGCTCCACCAGATCGAATAGCTAGTGCCTTAGAAGTCAACGCCCTAAGCATAAAATACAGGATAAATAGAACAGTTTCTCCATTGTATAAAGCGAATAATTGCTACCAGTGTGAAAGTTGTGGTCATTTCTACTTTCCGGGCAACCTAGGCTTCACCCTAGGGCGTTGCTCCAACAGATGGAATAGTTAGGGCCTTAGAAGTCGATGCCCGAAGCATAAAATACAATATAAATATAACAGTTTTTCCATCGTATAAAACGAATAATTGCTACCAGTGTAAAAGTTATGGTCATTTCTACTTTCCGGGCAACCTAGGCTTCACCCTAGGGCGCTGCTCCAACAGATTGTATAGTTAGGGCCTTAGAAGTCAATGCCCGAAGCATAAAATGCAATAAAAATACAACAGTTTTTCCATCATATAACAGGATTAATTGCAACCAATTTGAAAGTGATGGTCATTTATACGTACCGGGCAACCTAGGCTTCACTCGAGGGCGTTGCTCCACCAGATCGAATAGTTAGGGCCTTAGAAGTCAACGCCCGAAGCATAAAATACAGAATAAATAGAACAGTTTTTCTATTGTATAAAACGAATAACTGCTACCAGTGTGAAAGTTATGGTCATTTCTACATTCCGGGCAACCTAGGCTTCACCCTAGGGCGTTGCTCCAACAGATTGTATAGCTAGGGCCTTAGAAGTCAATGCCCGAAGCATAAAATGCAATAAAAATACAACAGTTTTTCCATCATATAACAGGAATAATTGCAACCAATTTGAAAGTGATGGTCATTTCTACGTACCGGGCAACCTAGGCTTCACTCGAGGGCGTTGGTCCACCAGATCGAATAGTTAGGGCCTTAGAAGTCAACGCCCGAAGCATAAAATACAGAATAAATAGAACAGTTTTTCCATCGTATAAAACGAATAATTGCTACCAGTGTGAAAGTCATGGTCATTTCTACTTTCCGGGCAACCTAGGCTTCACCCTAGGGCGTTGCTCGAACAGATTGAATAGTTAGGGCCTGAGAAGTCAATGCCCGAAGCATAAAATGCGATATAAATAAAACAGTTTTTCCATCGTATAAAACGAATAATTGCTACCAGTGTGAAAGTTATGGTCATTTCTACTTTCCGGGCGACCTAGGCTTGACCCTAGGGCGTTGCTCCAACAGATTGAATAGTTAGGGCCTTAGAAGTCAATGCCCGAAGCATAAAATACATTATAAATACAACAGTTTTTCCATCATATAAAACGAATAATTGCAACTAGTATGAAAGTTATGGTCATTTCTACTTTCCGGGCAACCTAGGCTTCACCCTAGGGCGTTGCTCCAACAGATTGAAAAGTTAGGGCCTTAGAAGTCAATGCCCAAAGCATAAAATGCAATAAAAATACAACAGTCTTTCCATCATATAACAGGAATAATTGCAACCCGTGTGAAAGTTATGGTCATTTCTACTTTCCGGGCAACCTAGGCTTCACCCTAGGGCGTTGTTCCACATGATGAAATAGTTAGGGCCTAAGAAGTCAACGCCAGAAGCATAAAATACGATATAAATACAACAGCTTTTCCATCGCATAAAACGAATAATTGCAACCAGTTTGAAAGTGATGGTCATTTCTACGTACCGGGCAACCTAGGCTTCACTATAGGGAGATGGTCCACCAGATCAAACAGTAAGTGCCTTAGAAGTCAGCGCCCGAAGCATAAAATACAAAATAAATAGGACAGTTTTTCCATTGTATAAAACGAATAATTGCTACCAGTGTAAAAGTTATGTTCATTTCTACTTTCTGGGCAACCTAGGCTTCACTCCAGGGCGTTGCTCCATCAGATCGAATAGTTATGTCCTAAGAAGTCAACGCCAGAAGCATATAATACGATATAACTACAACAGCTTTACCACCGTATAAAACGAATAATTGCAACCAGTGTGAAAGTAATGGTCATTTCTACGTTCCGAGCAACCTAGGCGTCACTCTAGTGCGTTGCTCCACCAGATCGAATAGCTAGGGACTTAGAATTCAACGCCATAAGAAAAAAACACAATATAAGTACAACAGTTTTTCCATCATATAAAACGAATAATTGCAACCAGTACGAAAGTTATGGTCATTTCTACTTTTCGGGCAACCTAGGCTTCACCCTGGGGCGTTGCTCCAACAGATTGAATAGCTTGGGCCTTAGAAGTCAATGCCCGAAGCATAAAATGCAATAAAAATACAACAGTTTTTCCATCGTATAACAGGATTAATTGCAACCAGTTTGAAAGTGATGGTCATTTCTACGTTCCGAGCACCCTAGGCGTCACTCTAGGGCGTTGCTGCATCAGATCGAATAGTTACGGCCTTAGAAGTCAACGCCAGAAGCATAAAATACGATATAAATACAACAGCTTTTCCATCGTATAAAACGAATAATTGCTACCACTGTGAAAGTTATGGTCATTTCTACGTTCCGGGCGACATAGGCTTCACCCTAGGCCGTTGTTCCACCAGATCGAATAGTTAGGGCCCAAGAAGTGAACGCCAGAAGCATAAAATACAATATAAATACAACAGTTTTTCCATCATATAAAACGAATAATTGCAACCAGTATGAAAGTTATGGTCATTTGTACTTTCCGGGCAACCTAGGCTTCACCCTAGGGCGCTGCTCCAACAGATTGAATAGTTAGGGACTGGGAAGTCAACGCCCCAACCATAAAATGCAAAAAAGATACAACAGTGTTTCCATCATATAACAGGAATAATTGCAACCAGTTTGAAAGTGATGGACATTTCTACGTTTCGAGCACCCTAGGCGTCACTCTAGGGCGTTGCTCCACCAGATCGAATAGTTACGGCCTTAGAAGTCAACGCCAGAAGCATAAAATACGATATAAATACAACAGCTTTTCCATCGTATAAAACGAATAATTGCTACCAGTGTGAAAGTTATGGTCATTTCTACTTTCCGGGCAACTTACGCTTTACCCTAGGGCGTTGTTCCACCTGATGGAATAGTTAGGGCCCAAGAAGTCAACGCCAGAAGCATAGAATACGATATAAATACAACAGCTTTACCATCGTATAAAACGAATAATTGCAACCAGTTTGAAAGTGATGGTCATTTCTACGTACCGGGCAACCTAGGCTTCACTATAGGGCGTTGCTCCACCAGGTCAAACAGTTAGGGCCTTAGAAGCCAACGCCCGAAGCATTAAATACAAAATAAATAGAACAGTTTTTCCATTGTATAAAACGAATAATTGCTATCAGTGTAAAAGTTATGGTCATTTCTACGTTCCGGGCGACATAGGCTTCACCATAGGCCGTTGTTCCACCAGATAGAATAGCTAGGGCCTAAGAAGTGAACGCCAGAAGCATAAAATACAATATAAATACAACAGTTTTTCCATCATATAAAACGAATAATTGCAACCAGTATGAAAGTTATGGTCATTTCTACTTTCCGGGCAACCTAGGCTTCACCCTAGGGCGCTGCGCCAACAGATTGTATAGTTAGGGCCTTAGAAGTCAATGCCCGAAGCATAAAATACAATATAAATCCAACAGTTTTTCCATCATATAGAACGAATAATTGCAACCAGTATGAAAGTTATGGTCATTTCTACTTTCCGGGCAACCTAGGCTTCACCCTAGGGCGCTGCTCCAACAGATTGTATAGTTAGGGCCTTAGAAGTCAATGCCCGAAGCATAAAATGCAATAAAAATACAACAGTTTTTCCATCATATAACAGGAATAATTGCAACCAATTTGAAAGTGATGGTCATTTATACGTTCCGGGCAACCTACGCTTCACTCGAGGGCGTTGCACCACCAGATCGAATAGTTAGGGCCTTAGAAGTCAACGCCCGAAGCATAAAATACAGAATAAATAGAACAGTTTTTCCAGTGTCTAAAACGAATAATTGCTACCAGTGTGAAAGTTATGGTCAGTTCTACTTTCCGGGCAACCTAGGCTTCATCCTAGGGCGTTGCTCCAACAGATTGAATAGTTCGGGGCCTTAGAAGTCAATGCCCGAAGCATAAAATACAATATAAATACAACAGTTTTTCCATCATATAAAACGAATAATTGCAACCAGTATCAAGGTTATGGTCATTTCTACGTACCGGGCAACCTACGCTTCACTCGAGGGCGTTGCTCCACCAGATCGAATAGTTAGGGCCTAAGAAGTGAACGCCAGAAGCATAAAATACAATATAAATACAACAGTTTTTCCATCATATAAAACGAATAATTGCAACCAGTATGAAAGTTATGGTCATTTCTACTTTCCGGGCAACCTAGGCTTCACCCTAGGGCGTTGCTCCAGCAGATTGAATAGTTAGGGCCTTAGAAGTCAACGCCAGAAGCATAGAATACAATAAAGATGCAAAAGTTTTTCCATCGTATAACAGGAATAACTGCAAACAGTATGAAAGTACTGGTCATTTCTACGTTCCGGGTAACCTAGGTTTCACGCTAGGGCGTTGCTCCACCAGATCGAATAGCTAGGGACTTAGAATTCAACGCCTTAAGGATAAAATACAATATAAGTACAACAGTTTTTCCATCGTATGAAATGAATAATTGCAACCAGTGTGAAAGTTATGGTCATTTGTACATTTCGAGCAACCTAGGCTTCGCTCTAGGGCGTTGTTCCACCAGATCGAATAGGTAGGGCCTAAGAAGTGAACGCCAGAAGCATAAAATACAATATAAATACAACAGTTTTTCCATCATATAAAACGAATAATTGCAACCAGTATGAAAGTTATGGTCATTTCTACTTTCCGGGCTACCTAGGCTTCACACTAGGGCGTTGTTCCACCAGATCGAATAGTTCGGGCCGAAGAAGTGATCGCCAGAAGCATAAAATACAGCATAAATACAACAGTTTTCCCATCGTTTAAAACGAATAATTGCAACCACAATGTAACTTATGGTCATTTCTACGTTCCGGGCAACCTAGGCTTCACTCTACGGCGTTCTTCCACCACATCGAATAGCTACGGCCTCAGAAGTCAACACCTGAAGTCTAAAATACAATAAAAATACAACAGTCTTTCCATCCTATAACAGGAATAATTGCAACCTGTGTGAAGGTGATGGTCATTTCTGCGTTCCAGGCAACCTAGGCTTCACGCTAGGGCGTTGTTCCACCAGATCGAATAGTTAGGGCCTAAGAAGTCAACGCCAGAAGCATAAAATACGATATAAATACAACAACTTTTCCATCGTATAAAACGAATAATTGCAACCAGTTTGAAAGTGATGGTCATTTCTACGTACCGGGCAACCTAGGCTTCACTATAGGGCGTTGCTCCACCAGGTCAAACAGTTAGGGCCTTAGAAGTCAATGCCCGAAGCATAAAATACAATATAAATACAACAGTTTTTCCATCATATAAAACGAACAATTGCAGCCAGTATGAAGGTTATGGTCATTTCTACTTGCCGGGCAACCTAGGCTTCACCCTAGGGCGTTGCTCCATCAGACTGAATTGTTAGGGCCTTAGAAGTCAATGCCCGAAGCATAAAATGCAATAAAAATACAACAGTTTTTCCATCATATAACGGGAATAATTGCAACAAGTTTGAAAGTGATGGTCATTTCTACGTACCGGGCAACCTAGGCTTCACCCTAGGGCGTTGTTCCACCAGATCGAATAGTTCGGGCCTAAGAAGTGAACGCCAGATGAGTAAAATACAAGATAAATATAACAGTTTTTCCATCGTATAAAACGAATAATAGCAACCAGTGTGAAAGTTGTGGTCATTTCTACGTTCCGGGCAACCTAGCTTTCACTCTAGGGCGTCGCTCCACCAGATCAAACAGTTAGGGCCTTAGAAGCCAACGCCCGAAGCATTAAATACAAAATAAATAGAACAGTTTTTCCATTGTATAAAACGAATAATTGCTACCAGTGTAAAAGTTATGGTCATTTCTACGTTCCGAGCAACCTAGGCTTCACCCTAGGGCGTTGTTCCACCTGATGGAATAGTTAGGGCCCAAGAAGTCAACGCCAGAAGCATAAAATACGATATAAATACAACAGCTTTTCCATCGTATAAAACGAATAATTGCAACCAGTTTGAAAGTGATGGTCATTTCTACGTACCGGGCAACCTAGGCTTCACTATAGGGCGTTGCTCCACCAGTTCAAACAGTTAGGGCCTTAGAAGCCAACGCCCGAAGCATTAAATACAAAATAAATAGAACAGTTTTTCCATTGTATAAAACGAATAATTGCTACCAGTGTAAAAGTTATGGTCATTTCTACGTTCTGGGCGACCTAGGCTTCACCCTAGGCCGCTGTTCCACCAGATCGAATAGTTAGGGCCTAAGAAGTGAACGCCAGAAGCATAAAATACAAAATAAATACAACAGTTTTTCCATCATATAAAACGAATAATTGCATCCAGTATGAAAGTTATGGTCATTTCTACTTTCCGGGCAACCTAGGCTTCACCCTAGGGCGCTGCTCCAACAGATTGTATAGTTAGGGCCTTAGAAGTCAATGCCCGAAGCATAAAATGCAATAAAAAAACAACAGTTTTTCCATCATATAACAGGAATAATTGCAACCAATTTGAAAGTGATGGTCATTTATAGGTACCGGGCAACCTAGGCTTCACCCTAGGGCGTTGTTCCACCTGATGGAATAGTTAGGGCCCAAGAAGTCAACGCCAGAAGCATAAAATACGATATAAATACAACAGCTTTTCCATCGTATAAAACGAATAATTGCAACCAGTTTGAAAGTGATGGTCATTTCTACGTTCCGGGCAACCCAGGCTTCACTCTAGGGCGTTGCTCCACTAGATCGAATAGCTAGGGCCTTAGAAGTCAACGCCAGAAGCATAAAATACAATATAAATACAACACTTTTTCCATCGTATGAAACGAATAATTGCAACCAGTATGAAACTTATGGTCATTTCTACTTTCCGAGCAACCTACACTTCATCCTAGGGCGATGCTCCAACAGATCGAATAGTTAGGGCCTTAGAAGTCAACGCCCGAAGCATAAAATACAGAATAAATAGAACAGTTTTTCCTTCGTATAATACGAATAATTGCTACCAGTGTGGAAGTTATGGTCATTTCTACTTTCCGGACAACCTAGGCTTGACCCTAGGTCGTTGCTCCAACAGATTGAATAGTTAGGGCCTTAGAAGTCAATGCCAGAAGCATAAAATACGATATAAATAAAACAGTTTTTCCATCGTATAAAACGAATAATTGCTACCAGTGTGAAAGTTATGGTCATTTCTACGTTCCGCGCAACCTGGGCTTTACCCCAGGGCGTTGTTCCACCAGACGGAATAGTTAGGGTTTGGAAGAAGTCGACGCCAGAAGCATAAAATACGATATAAATACAACAGCTTTTCCATCGTATATAATGTATATTTGCAAACAGTGTCAAAGTAATGGTCATTTCTACGTACCGGGCAAGCTAGGCTCCACTCTAGGGCGTTGCTCCACCAAACCGAATAGCTAGGTCCTTAGAAGTCAACGCCACAAGCATAAAATACAATAAAGATGCAAAAGTTTTTCCATCGTATAACAGGACTAACTGCAAACAGTATGAAAGTACTGGTCATTTCTGCGTTCCGGGTAACCTAGGTTTCACGCTAGGGCGTTGCTCCACCAGATCGAATAGCTAGGGACTTAGAATTCAACGCCTTAAGAATAAAATACAATATAAGTACAATAGTTTTTCCATCGTATGAAATGAGTAATTGCAACCAGTGTGAAAGTTATGGTCATTTGTACATTTCGAGCAACCTAGGCTTCACTCTAGGGCGTTGTTCCACCAGATCGAATAGTTAGGGCCTAAGAAGTGAACGCCAGAAGCATAAAATACAATATAAATACAACAGTTTTTCCATCATATAAAACGAATAATTGCAAACAGTATGAAAGTTATGGTCATTTCTACTTTCCGGGCAACCTAGGCTTCACCCTAGGGCCTTGCTCCAACAGATTGAATAGTTAGGGCCTAAGAAGTCAACGCCAGAAGCATAAAATACGATATAAATACAAGTGCTTTTCCATCGTATAAAACGAATAATTGCAACCAGTTTGAAAGTGATGGTCATTTCTACGTACCGGGCAACCTAGGCTTCACTCTAGGGCGTTGCTCCACCAGATCAAACAGTTAGGGCCTTAGAAGTCAACGCCCGAAGCATAAAATACAAGATAAATAGAAGAGTGTTTCCATTGTATAAAACGAATAATTGCTACCAGTGTAAAAGTTATGGTCATTTCTACGTTCCGGGCTACCTAGGCTTCACCCCAGGGCGTTGTTCCACCAGATCGAAAAGTTCGGGCCTAAGATGTGAACGCCAGAAGAATAAAATACAATATAAATATAACAGTTATTCCATCGTATAAAACGAATAATAGCAACCAGTGTGAAAGTTATGGTCATTACTACGTTCCGGGCAACCTAGGCTTCACTCTAGGGCGTTGCTCCATCAGATCCAACAGTTAGGGCCTTAGAAGTCAACGCCCGAAGCATAAAATACAAGATAAATAGAAGAGTTTTTCCATTGTATAAAACGAATAATTGCTACCAGTGTAAAAGTTATGGTCATTTCTACGTCCCGGGCTACCTAGGCTTCACCCTAAGCCGTTGTTCCACCAGATCAAATAGTTAGGGCCTAAGGAGTGGACGCCAGAAGCATAAAATACAATATAAATACAACAGTTTTTCCATCATATAAAACGAATAATTGCAACCAGTACGAAAGTTATGGTCATTTCCACTTTTCGGGCAACCTAGGCTTCACCCTGGGGCGTTGCTCCAACAGATTGAATAGATTGGGCCTTAGAAGTCAATGCCCGAAGCATAAAATGAAATAAAAATACAACAGTTTTTCCATCGTATAACAGGATTAATTGCAACCAGTTTGAAAGTGATGGTCATTTCTACGTTCCGGGCAACCTAGGCTTCACTCTAGGACGTTGCTCCACTAGATCGAAAACCTAGGGCCTTAGATGTCAACGCCAGAAGCATAAAATACAATATAAATACAACAGTTTTTCCACCGTATAAAACGAATAATTGCAACCAGTATGAAACTTATCGTCATTTCTACATTCCGAGCAACCTAGGCTTCACCCTAGGGCGTTGCTCCAACAGATTGAATAGTTAGGGACTTGGAAGTCAACGCCCCAACCATAAAATGCAAAAAAAATACAACAGTGTTTCCATCATATAACAGGAATAATTGCAACCAGTTTGAAAGTGATGGTCATTTCTACGTTCCGAGCACCCTAGGCGTACTCTAGGGCGTTGCTCCACCAGATCGAATAGTTACGGCCTTAGAAGTCAACGCCAGAAGCATAAAATACGATATAAATACCACAGCTTTTCCATCGTATAAAACGAATAATTGCTACCAGTGTGAAAGTTATGGTCATTTCTACTTTCCGGGCAACTTAGGCTTCACCCTAGGGCGTTGTTCCACCTGATGGAATAGTTAGGGCCCAAGAAGTCAACGCCAGAAGCATAGAATACGATATAAATACAACAGCTTTTCCATCGTATAAAACGAATAATTGCAACCAGTTTGAAAGTGATGGTCATTTCTACGTACCGTGCAACCTAGGCGTCGCTATAGGGCGTTGCTCCACCAGGGCAAACAGTTAGGGCCTTAGAAGCCAACGCCCGAAGCATTAAATACAAAATAAATAGAACAGTTTTTCCATTGTATAAAACGAATAATTGCTACCAGTGTAAAAGTTATGGTCATTTCTACGTTCCGGGCGACATAGGCTTCACCCTAGGCCGTTGTTCCACCATATCGAATAGTTAGGGCCCAAGAAGTGAACGCCAGAAGCATAAAATACAATATAAATACAACAGTTTTTCCATCATATAAAACGAATAATTGCAACCAGTATGAAAGTTATGGTCATTTCTACTTTCCGGGCAACCTAGGCTTCACCCTAGGGCGCTGCTCCAACAGATTGAATAGTTAGGGACTGGGAAGTCAACGCCCCAACCATAAAATGCAAAAAAGATACAACAGTGTTTCCATCATATAACAGGAATAATTGCAACCAGTTTGAACGTGATGGACATTTCTACGTTCCGAGCACCCTAGGCGTCACTCTAGGGCGTTGCTCCACCAGATCGAATAGTTACGGCCTTAGAAGTCAACGCCAGAAGCATAAAATACGATATAAATACAACAGCTTTTCCAACGCATAAAACGAATATTTGCTACCAGTGTGAAAGTTATGGTCATTTCTACTTTCCGGGCAACTTAGGCTTCACCCTAGGGCGTTGTTCCACCTGATTGAATAGTTAGGGCCCAAGAAGTCAACGCCAGAAGCATAGAATACGATATAAATACAACAGCTTTTCCATCGTATAAAACGAATAATTGCAACCAGTTTGAAAGTGATGGTCATTTCTACGTACCGGGCAACCTAGGCTTCACTATAGGGCGTTGCTCCACCAGGTCAAACAGTTAGGGCCTTAGAAGCCAACGCCCGAAGCATTAAATACAAAATAAATAGAACAGTTTTTCCATTGTATAAAACGAATAATTGCTACCAGTGTAAAAGTTATGGTCATTTCTACGTTCCGGGCGACATAGGCTTCACCATAGGCCGTTGTTCCACCAGATAGAATAGTTAGGGCCTAAGAAGTGAACGCCAGAAGCATAAAATACAATATAAATACAACAGTTTTTCCATCATATAAAACGAATAATTGCAACCAGTATGAAAGTTATGGTCATTTCTACTTTCCGGGCAACCTGGGCTTCACCCTAGGGCGCTGCGCCAACAGATTGTATAGTTAGGGCCTTAGAGATCAATGCCCGAAGCATAAAATGCAATAAAAATACAACAGTTTTTCCATCATATAACAGGAATAATTGCAACCAATTTGAAAGTGATGGTCATTTATACGTACCGGGCAACCTAGGCTTCACTCGAGGGCGTTGCTCCACCAGATCGAATAGTTAGGGCCTTAGAAGTCAACGCCCGAAGCATAAAATACAGAATAAATAGAACAGTTTTTCCATTGTATAAAACGAATAATTGCTACCAGTGTGGAAGTTATGGTCATTTCTACTTTCCGGACAACCTAGGCTTCACCCTAGGGCGTTGCTCCAACAGATTGAATAGTTAGGGCCTTAGAAGTCAATGCCAGAAGCATAAAATACGATATAAATAAAACAGTTTTTCCATCGTATAAAACGAATAATTGCTACCAGTGTGAAAGTTATGGTCATTTCTACGTTCCGCGCAACCTGGGCTTTACCCCAGGGCGTTGTTCCACCAGACGGAATAGTTAGGGTTTGGAAGAAGTCGACGCCAGAAGCATAAAATACGATATAAATACAACAGCTTTTCCATCGTATATAATGTATATTTGCAAACAGTGTCAAAGTAATGGTCATTTCTACGTACCGGGCAAGCTAGGCTCCACTCTAGGGCGTTGCTCCACCAAACCGAATAGCTAGGTCCTTAGAAGTCAACGCCACAAGCATAAAATACAATAAAGATGCAAAAGTTTTTCCATCGTATAACAGGACTAACTGCAAACAGTATGAAAGTACTGGTCATTTCTGCGTTCCGGGTAACCTAGGTTTCACGCTAGGGCGTTGCTCCACCAGATCGAATAGCTAGGGACTTAGAATTCAACGCCTTAAGAATAAAATACAATATAAGTACAATAGTTTTTCCATCGTATGAAATGAGTAATTGCAACCAGTGTGAAAGTTATGGTCATTTGTACATTTCGAGCAACCTAGGCTTCACTCTAGGGCGTTGTTCCACCAGATCGAATAGTTAGGGCCTAAGAAGTGAACGCCAGAAGCATAAAATACAATATAAATACAACAGTTTTTCCATCATATAAAACGAATAATTGCAAACAGTATGAAAGTTATGGTCATTTCTACTTTCCGGGCAACCTAGGCTTCACCCTAGGGCCTTGCTCCAACAGATTGAATAGTTAGGGCCTAAGAAGTCAACGCCAGAAGCATAAAATACGATATAAATACAAGTGCTTTTCCATCGTATAAAACGAATAATTGCAACCAGTTTGAAAGTGATGGTCATTTCTACGTACCGGGCAACCTAGGCTTCACTCTAGGGCGTTGCTCCACCAGATCAAACAGTTAGGGCCTTAGAAGTCAACGCCCGAAGCATAAAATACAAGATAAATAGAAGAGTGTTTCCATTGTATAAAACGAATAATTGCTACCAGTGTAAAAGTTATGGTCATTTCTACGTTCCGGGCTACCTAGGCTTCACCCCAGGGCGTTGTTCCACCAGATCGAAAAGTTCGGGCCTAAGATGTGAACGCCAGAAGAATAAAATACAATATAAATATAACAGTTATTCCATCGTATAAAACGAATAATAGCAACCAGTGTGAAAGTTATGGTCATTACTACGTTCCGGGCAACCTAGGCTTCACTCTAGGGCGTTGCTCCATCAGATCCAACAGTTAGGGCCTTAGAAGTCAACGCCCGAAGCATAAAATACAAGATAAATAGAAGAGTTTTTCCATTGTATAAAACGAATAATTGCTACCAGTGTAAAAGTTATGGTCATTTCTACGTCCCGGGCTACCTAGGCTTCACCCTAAGCCGTTGTTCCACCAGATCAAATAGTTAGGGCCTAAGGAGTGGACGCCAGAAGCATAAAATACAATATAAATACAACAGTTTTTCCATCATATAAAACGAATAATTGCAACCAGTACGAAAGTTATGGTCATTTCCACTTTTCGGGCAACCTAGGCTTCACCCTGGGGCGTTGCTCCAACAGATTGAATAGATTGGGCCTTAGAAGTCAATGCCCGAAGCATAAAATGAAATAAAAATACAACAGTTTTTCCATCGTATAACAGGATTAATTGCAACCAGTTTGAAAGTGATGGTCATTTCTACGTTCCGGGCAACCTAGGCTTCACTCTAGGACGTTGCTCCACTAGATCGAAAACCTAGGGCCTTAGATGTCAACGCCAGAAGCATAAAATACAATATAAATACAACAGTTTTTCCACCGTATAAAACGAATAATTGCAACCAGTATGAAACTTATCGTCATTTCTACATTCCGAGCAACCTAGGCTTCACCCTAGGGCGTTGCTCCAACAGATTGAATAGTTAGGGACTTGGAAGTCAACGCCCCAACCATAAAATGCAAAAAAAATACAACAGTGTTTCCATCATATAACAGGAATAATTGCAACCAGTTTGAAAGTGATGGTCATTTCTACGTTCCGAGCACCCTAGGCGTACTCTAGGGCGTTGCTCCACCAGATCGAATAGTTACGGCCTTAGAAGTCAACGCCAGAAGCATAAAATACGATATAAATACCACAGCTTTTCCATCGTATAAAACGAATAATTGCTACCAGTGTGAAAGTTATGGTCATTTCTACTTTCCGGGCAACTTAGGCTTCACCCTAGGGCGTTGTTCCACCTGATGGAATAGTTAGGGCCCAAGAAGTCAACGCCAGAAGCATAGAATACGATATAAATACAACAGCTTTTCCATCGTATAAAACGAATAATTGCAACCAGTTTGAAAGTGATGGTCATTTCTACGTACCGTGCAACCTAGGCGTCGCTATAGGGCGTTGCTCCACCAGGGCAAACAGTTAGGGCCTTAGAAGCCAACGCCCGAAGCATTAAATACAAAATAAATAGAACAGTTTTTCCATTGTATAAAACGAATAATTGCTACCAGTGTAAAAGTTATGGTCATTTCTACGTTCCGGGCGACATAGGCTTCACCCTAGGCCGTTGTTCCACCATATCGAATAGTTAGGGCCCAAGAAGTGAACGCCAGAAGCATAAAATACAATATAAATACAACAGTTTTTCCATCATATAAAACGAATAATTGCAACCAGTATGAAAGTTATGGTCATTTCTACTTTCCGGGCAACCTAGGCTTCACCCTAGGGCGCTGCTCCAACAGATTGAATAGTTAGGGACTGGGAAGTCAACGCCCCAACCATAAAATGCAAAAAAGATACAACAGTGTTTCCATCATATAACAGGAATAATTGCAACCAGTTTGAACGTGATGGACATTTCTACGTTCCGAGCACCCTAGGCGTCACTCTAGGGCGTTGCTCCACCAGATCGAATAGTTACGGCCTTAGAAGTCAACGCCAGAAGCATAAAATACGATATAAATACAACAGCTTTTCCAACGCATAAAACGAATATTTGCTACCAGTGTGAAAGTTATGGTCATTTCTACTTTCCGGGCAACTTAGGCTTCACCCTAGGGCGTTGTTCCACCTGATTGAATAGTTAGGGCCCAAGAAGTCAACGCCAGAAGCATAGAATACGATATAAATACAACAGCTTTTCCATCGTATAAAACGAATAATTGCAACCAGTTTGAAAGTGATGGTCATTTCTACGTACCGGGCAACCTAGGCTTCACTATAGGGCGTTGCTCCACCAGGTCAAACAGTTAGGGCCTTAGAAGCCAACGCCCGAAGCATTAAATACAAAATAAATAGAACAGTTTTTCCATTGTATAAAACGAATAATTGCTACCAGTGTAAAAGTTATGGTCATTTCTACGTTCCGGGCGACATAGGCTTCACCATAGGCCGTTGTTCCACCAGATAGAATAGTTAGGGCCTAAGAAGTGAACGCCAGAAGCATAAAATACAATATAAATACAACAGTTTTTCCATCATATAAAACGAATAATTGCAACCAGTATGAAAGTTATGGTCATTTCTACTTTCCGGGCAACCTGGGCTTCACCCTAGGGCGCTGCGCCAACAGATTGTATAGTTAGGGCCTTAGAGATCAATGCCCGAAGCATAAAATGCAATAAAAATACAACAGTTTTTCCATCATATAACAGGAATAATTGCAACCAATTTGAAAGTGATGGTCATTTATACGTACCGGGCAACCTAGGCTTCACTCGAGGGCGTTGCTCCACCAGATCGAATAGTTAGGGCCTTAGAAGTCAACGCCCGAAGCATAAAATACAGAATAAATAGAACAGTTTTTCCATTGTATAAAACGAATAATTGCTACCAGTGTGAAAGTTATGGTCATTTCTACTTTCCGGGCAACCTAGGCTTCACCCTAGGGCGTTGCTCCAACAGATTGAATAGCTAGGGCCTTAGAAGTCAATGCCCGAAGCATAAAATACAATATAAATACAACAGTTTTTCCATCATATAAAACGAATAATTGCAACCAGTATGAAGGTTATGCTCATTTCTACTTGCCGGGCAACCTAGGCTTCACCCTAGGGCGTTGCTCCAACAGAGTGAATTGTTAGGGCCTTAGAAGTCAATGCCCGAAGCATAAAATGCAATAAAAATACAACAGTTTTTCCATCATATAACAGGAATAATTGCAACCAGTTTGAAAGTGATGGTCATTTCTACGTACCGGGCAACCTACGCTTCACTCGAGGTCGTTGCTCCACCAGATCGAATAGCTAGGGCCTTAGAAGTCAACGCCCGAAGCATGAAGTACAAGATAAATAGAACAGTTTTTCCATCGTATAAAACGAATAATTGCTGCCAGTGTGAAAGTTATGGTCATTTCTACTTGCCGGGCAACCTAGGCTTCACCCTAGGGCGTTGTTCCACCTGATGGAATAGTTAGGGCCTTAGAAGTCAACGCCCGAAGCATAAAGTACAAAATAAATAGAACAGTTATTCCATTGTATAAAACGAATAATTGCTACCAGTGTAAAGTTTATGGTCAATTCTACGTTCCGGGCAACCTAGGCTTCAGCCTAGGGCGTTGTTCCACCAGATCGAATTTTTCGGGCCTAAGAAGTGAACGCCAGAAGAGTAAAATACAATTCAAATATAACAGTTTTTCCATCGTATAAAACGAATAATAGCAACCAGTTTGAAAGTGATGGTCATTTCTACGTACCGGGCAACCTAGGCTTCACTATAGGGCGTTGCTCCACCAGGTCAAACAGTTAGGGCCTTAGAAGCCAACGCCCGAAGCATTAAATACAAAATAAATAGAACAGTTTTTCCATTGTATAAAACGAATAATTGCTACCAGTGTAAAAGTTATGGTCATTTGTACATTTCGAGCAACCTAGGCTTCACTCTAGGGCGTTGTTCCACCAGATCGAATAGTTAGGGCCTTAGAAGTGAACGCCAGAAGCATAAAATACAATATAAATACAACAGTTTTTCCATCATATAGAACGAATAATTGCAACCAGTATGAAAGTTATGGTCATTTCTACTTTCCGGGCAACCTAGGCTTCACCCTAGGGCGCTGCTCCAACAGATTGTATAGTTAGGGCCTTAGAAGTCAATGCCCGAAGCATAAAATGCAATAAAAATACAACAGTTTTTCCATCATATAACAGGAATAATTGCAACCAATTTGAAAGTGATGGTCATTTATACGTTCCGGGCAACCTACGCTTCACTCGAGGGCGTTGCTCCACCAGATCGAATAGTTAGGGCCTTAGAAGTCAACGCCCGAAGCATAAAATACAGAATAAATAGAACAGTTTTTCCATTGTATAAAACGAATAATTGCTACCAGTGTGAAAGTTATGGTCAGTTCTACTTTCCGGGCAACCTAGGCTTCATCCTAGGGCGTTGCTCCAACAGATTGAATAGTTAGGGCCTTAGAAGTCAATGCCCGAAGCATAAAATACAATATAAATACAACAGTTTTTCCATCATATAAAACGAATAATTGCAACCAGTATCAAGGTTATGGTCATTTCTACGTACCGGGCAACCTACGCTTCACTCGAGGGCGTTGCTCCACCAGATCGAATAGTTAGGGCCTAAGAAGTGAACGCCAGAAGCATAAAATACAATATAAATACAACAGTTTTTCCATCATATAAAACGAATAATTGCAACCAGTATGAAAGTTATGGTCATTTCTACTTTCCGGGCTACCTAGGCTTCACCATAGGGCGCTGCTCCAACAGATTGTATAGTTAGGGCCTTAGAAGACAATGCCCGAAGCATAAAATGCAATAAAAATACAACAGTTTTTCCATCATATAACAGGAATAATTGCAACCAATTTGAAAGTGATGGTCATTTATTCGTACCGGGCAACCTAGGCTTCACTCGAGGGCGTTGCTCCACCAGATCGAATAGTTAGGGCCTTAGAAGTCAACGCCCGAAGCATAAAATACAGAATAAATAGAACAGTTTTTCCATTGCATAAAACGAATAATTGCTACCAGTGTGAAAGTTATGGTCATTTCTACTTTCCGGGCAACCTAGGCTTCACCCTAGGGCGTTGCTCCAACAGATTGAGTAGTTAGGGCCTTAGAAGTCAATGCCCAAAGCATAAAATACAATACAAATACAACAGTTTTTCCAACATATAAAACGAATAATTGCAACCAGTATGAAGGTTATGGTCATTTCTACTTGCCGGGCAACCAAGGCTTCACCCTAGGGCGTTGCTCCAACAGATTGCGTAGTTAGGGCCTTAGAAGTCAATGCCCGAGGCATAAAATGCAATAAAAATACAACAGTTTTTCCATCATATAACACGGTTAATTGCAACCAGTTTGAAAGTTATGGTCATTTCTACGTTCCGGGCAACCCAGGCTTCACACTAGGGCGTTGCTCCACTAGATCGAATAGCTAGGGCCTTAGAAGTCAACGCCAGAAGCATAAAATACAATATAAATACAACACATTTTCCATCGTATAAAGCGAATAATTGCAACCAGTATGAAACTTACGGTCATTTCTACTTTCGGAGCAACCTACACTTCACCCTAGGGCGATGCTCCAACAGATTGAATAGTTAGGGCCTTAGAAGTCAACGCCCGAAGCATAAAATGCAATAAAAATACAACAGTGTTTCCATCATATAACAGGAATAATTGCAACCAGTTTGAAAGTGATGGCCAATTCTACGTTCCGGGCAACCTAGGCTTCACTCTAGGGCGTTGCTCCACCAGATCGGATAGTTAGGGCCTTAGAAGTCAACGCCCGAAGCATAAAATACAGAATAAATAGAACAGTTTTTCCATCGTATAAAACGAATAATTGCTACCAGTGTGAAAGTTATGGTCATTTCTACTTTCCGGGCAACCTAGGCTTCACCCTAGGGCGTTGCTCCAACAGATTGAATAGTTAGGGCCTTAGAAGTCAATGCCCGAAGCATAAAATACGATATAAATAAAACAGTTTTTCCATCGTATAAAACGAATAATTGCTACCAGTGTGAAAGTTATGGTCATTTCTACGTTCCGCGCAACCTGGGCTTTACCCCAGGGCGTTGTTCCACCAGACGGAATAGTTAGGGTTTGGAAGAAGTCAACGCCAGAAGCATAAAATACGATATAAATACAACAGCTTTTCCATCGTATATAATGTATATTTGCAAACAGTGTCAAAGTTATGGTCATTTCTACGTACCGGGCAAGCTAGGCTCCACTCTAGGGCGTTGCTCCACCAAACCGAATAGCTAGGTCCTTAGAAGTCAACGCCAGAAGCATAAAATACAATAAAGATGCAAAAGTTTTTCCATCGTATAACAGGAATAACTGCAAACAGTATGAAAGTACTGGTCATTTCTACGTTCCGGGTAACCTAGGTTTCACGCTAGGGCGTTACTCCACCAGATCGAATAGCTAGGGACTTATAATTCAACGCCTTAAGAACAAAATACGATATAAGTACAACAGTTCTTCCATCGTATGAAATGAATAATTGCAACCAGTGTGAAAGTTATGGTCATTTGTACATTTCGAGCAACCTAGGCTTCACTCTAGGGCGTTGTTCCACCAGATCGAATAGGTAGGGCCTAAGAAGTGAACGCCAGAAGCATAAAATACAATATAAATACAACAGTTTTTCCATCATATAAAAAGAATAATTGCAACCAGTATGAAAGTTATGGTCATTTCTACTTTCCGGGCTACCTAGGCTTCACCCTAGGGTGTTGTTCCACCAGATCGAATAGTTCGGGCCGAAGAAGTGATCGCCAGAAGCATAAAATACAATATAAATACAACAGTTTTTCCATCATATAAAACGAATAATTGCAACCAGTACGAAAGTTATGGTTATTTCCACTTTTCGGGCAACCTAGGCTTCACCCTGGGGCGTTGCTCCAACAGATTGAATAGTTTGGGCCTTAGAAGTCAATGCCCGAAGCATAAAATGAAATAAAAATACAACAGTTTTTCCATCGTATCACAGGATTAATTGCAACCAGTTTGAAAGTGATGGTCATTTCTACGTTCCGGGCAACCTAGGCTTCACTCTAGGGCGTTGCTCCACTAGATCGAAAACCTAGGGCCTTAGATGTCAACGCCAGAAGCATAAAATACAATATAAATACAACAGTTTTTCCACCGTATAAAACGAATAATTGCAACCAGTATGAAACTTATCGTCATTTCTACTTTCCGAGCAACCTGGGCTTCACCCTAGGGCGTTGCTCCAACAGATTGAATAGTTAGGGACTTGGAAGTCAACGCCCCAACCATAAAATGCAAAAAAAATACAACAGTGTTTCCATCATATAACAGGAATAATTGCAACCAGTTTGAAAGTGATGGTCATTTCTACGTTCCGAGCACCCTAGGCGTCACTCTAGGGCGTTGCTCCACCAGATCGAATAGTTACGGCCTTAGAAGTCAACGCCGAAGCATAAAATACGATATAAATACAACAGCCCTTCCATCGTATAAAACGAGTAATTGCTACCAGTGTGAAAGTTATGGTCATTTCTACTTTCCGGGCAACTTAGGCTTCACCCTAGGGCGTTGTTCCACCTGATGGAATAGTTAGGGCCCAAGAAGTCAACGCCAGAAGCATAGAATACGATATAAATACAACAGCTTTTCCATCGTATAAAACGAATAATTGCAACCAGTTTGAAAGTGATGGTCATTTCTACGTACCGTGCAACCTAGGCGTCGCTATAGGGCGTTGCTCCACCAGGGCAAACAGTTAGCGCCTTAGAAGCCAACGCCCGAAGCATTAAATACAAAATAAATAGAACAGTTTTTCCATTGTATAAAACGAATAATTGCTACCGGTGTAAAAGTTATGTTCATGTCTACGATCCGGGCAACCTAGGCTTCACCCTAGGCCGTTGTTCCACCAGGTCGAATAGTTAGGGCCTAAGAAGTGAACGCCAGAAGCATAAAATGCAATATAAATACAACAGTTTTCCATCATGTAAAACGAATAATTGGAACCAGTATGAAAGTTATGGTCATTTCTACGTTCCGAGCACCCTAGGCGTCACTCTAGGGCGTTGCTCCACCAGATCGAATAGTTATGGACTTAGTAGTCATCGCCAGAAGCATAAAATACGATATAAATACAACAGCTTTTCCATCGTATAAAACGAATAATTGCTACCAGTGAGAAAGTTATGGCCATTTCTACTTTCCGGGCAACCTAGGCTTCACCCTAGGGCGTTGTTCCACCTGATGGAACAGTTAGGGCCCAAGAAGTCAACGCCAGAAGCATAAAATACGAAATAAATACAACAGCTTTTCCATCGTATAAAACAAATAATTGCAACCAGTTTGAAAGTGATGGTCATTTCTACGTACCGGGCAACCTAGGCTTCACTATAGGGCGTTGCTCCACCAGGTCAAACAGTTAGGGCCTTAGAAGCCAACGCCCGAAGCATTAAATACAAAATAAATAGAACAGTTTTTCCATTGTATAAAACGAATAATTGCTACCAGTGTAAAAGTTATGGTAATTTCTACGTTCGGGGCGACCTAGGCTTCACCCTAGGCCGTTGTTCCACCAGATCGAATAGTTAGGGCCTAAGAAGTGAACGCCAGAAGCATAAAATACAATATAAATACAACAGTTTTTCCATCATATAAAACGAATAATTGCAACCAGTATGAAAGTTTTGGTCATTTCTACTTTCCGGGCAACCTAGGCTTCACCCTAGGGCGCTGCTCCAACAGATTGTATAGTTAGGGCCTTAGAAGACAATGCCCGAAGCATAAAATGCAATAAAAATACAACAGTTTTTCCATCATATAACAGGAATAATTGCAACCAATTTGAAAGTGATGGTCATTTATACGTACCGGGCAACCTAGGCTTCACTCGAGGGCGTTGCTCCACCAGATCGAATAGTTAGGGCCTTAGAAGTCAACGCCCGAAGCATAAAATACAGAATAAATAGAACAGTTTTTCCATTGCATAAAACGAATAATTGCTACCAGTGTGAAAGTTATGGTCATTTCTACTTTCCGGGCAACCTAGGCTTCACCCTAGGGCGTTGCTCCAACAGATTGAATAGTTAGGGCCTTAGAAGTCAATGCCCAAAGCATAAAATACAATACAAATACAACAGTTTTTCCATCATATAAAACGAATAATTGCAACCAGTATGAAGGTTATGGTCATTTCTACTTGCCGGGCAACCAAGGCTTCACCCTAGGGCGTTGCTCCAACAGATTGCGTAGTTAGGGCCTTAGAAGTCAATGCCCGAGGCATAAAATGCAATAAAAATACAACAGTTTTTCCATCGTATAACACGGTTAATTGCAACCAGTTTGAAAGTTATGGTCATTTCTACGTTCCGGGCAACCCAGGCTTCACACTAGGGCGTTGCTCCACTAGATCGAATAGCTAGGGCCTTAGAAGTCAACGCCAGAAGCATAAAATACAATATAAATACAACAAATTTTCCATCGTATAAAGCGAATAATTGCAACCAGTATGAAACTTACGGTCATTTCTACTTTCGCAGCAACCTACACTTCACCCTAGGGCGATGCTCCAACAGATTGAATAGTTAGGGCCTTAGAAGTCAACGCCCGAAGCATAAAATGCAATAAAAATACAACAGTGTTTCCATCATATAACAGGAATAATTGCAACCAGTTTGAAAGTGATGGCCAATTCTACGTTCCGGGCAACCTAGGCTTCACTCTAGGGCGTTGCTCCACCAGATCGGATAGTTAGGGCCTTAGAAGTCAACGCCCGAAGCATAAAATACAGAATAAATAGAACAGTTTTTCCATCGTATAAAACGAATAATTGCTACCAGTGTGAAAGTTATGGTCATTTCTACTTTCCGGGCAACCTAGGCTTCACCCTAGGGCGTTGCTCCAACAGATTGAATAGTTAGGGCCTTAGAAGTCAATGCCCGAAGCATAAAATACGATATAAATAAAACAGTTTTTCCATCGTATAAAACGAATAATTGCTACCAGTGTGAAAGTTATGGTCATTTCTACGTTCCGCGCAACCTGGGCTTTACCCCAGGGCGTTGTTCCACCAGACGGAATAGTTAGGGTTTGGAAGAAGTCAACGCCAGAAGCATAAAATACGATATAAATACAACAGCTTTTCCATCGTATATAATGTATATTTGCAAACAGTGTCAAAGTTATGGTCATTTCTACGTACCGGGCAAGCTAGGCTCCACTCTAGGGCGTTGCTCCACCAAACCGAATAGCTAGGTCCTTAGAAGTCAACGCCAGAAGCATAAAATACAATAAAGATGCAAAAGTTTTTCCATCGTATAACAGGAATAACTGCAAACAGTATGAAAGTACTGGTCATTTCTACGTTCCGGGTAACCTAGGTTTCACGCTAGGGCGTTGCTCCACCAGATCGAATAGCTAGGGACTTAGAATTTAACGCCTTAAGAATAAAATACAATATAAGTACAACAGTTTTTCCATCGTATGAAATGAATAATTGCAACCAGTGTGAAAGTTATGGTCATTTGTACATTTCGAGCAACCTAGGCTTCACTCTAGGGCGTTGTTCCACCAGATCGAATAGGTAGGGCCTAAGAAGTGAACGCCAGAAGCATAAAATACAATATAAATACAACAGTTTTTCCATCATATAAAAAGAATAATTGCAACCAGAATGAAAGTTATGGTCATTTCTACTTTCCGGGCTACCTAGGCTTCACCCTAGGGTGTTGTTCCACCAGATCGAATAGTTCGGGCCGAAGAAGTGATCGCCAGAAGCATAAAATACAATATAAATACAACAGTTTTTCCATCGTTTAAAACGAATAATTGCAACCAGTGTGAAAGTTATGGCCATTACTACGTTCCGGGCAACCTAGGCTTCACTCTAGGGCGTTGCTCCACCAGATCCAACAGTTAGGGCCTTAGAAGTCAACGCCCGAAGCATAAAATACAAGATAAATAGAAGAGTTTTTCCATTGTATAAAACGAATAATTGCTACCAGTGTAAAAGTTATGGTCATTTCTACGTTCCGGGCTACCTAGGCTTCACCCTAAGCCGTTGTTCCACCAGATCGAATAGTTAGGGC
Organism: Calliopsis andreniformis; assembly: GCF_051401765.1. Lineage (NCBI taxonomy): Eukaryota > Metazoa > Arthropoda > Insecta > Hymenoptera > Andrenidae > Calliopsis > Calliopsis andreniformis. Next base: position 7,451,996 of record NW_027480428.1, read on the forward strand.
CTAAGGAGTGAACGCCAGAAGCATAAAATACAATATAAATACAACAGTTTTTCCATTATATAAAACGAATAATTGCAACCAGTACAAAAGTTATGGTCATTTCCACTTTTCGGGCAACCTAGGCTTCACCCTGGGGCGTTGCTCCAACAGATTGAATAGTTTGGGCCTTAGAAGTCAATGCCCGAAGCATAAAATGAAATAAAAATACAACAGTTTTTCCATCGTATAACAGGTTAATTGCTACCAGTTTGAAAGTGATGGTCATTTCTACGTTCCGGGCAACCTAGGCTTCACTCTAGGGCGTTGCTCCACTAGATCGAAAACCTAGGGCCTTAGATGTCAACGCCAGAAGCATAAAATACAATATAAATACAACAGTTTTTCCACCGTATAAAACGAATAATTGCAACCAGTATGAAACTTATCGTCATTTCCACTTTCCGAGCAACCTAGGCTTCACCCTAGGGCGTTGCTCCAACAGATTGAATAGTTAGGGACTTGGAAGTCAACGCCCCAACCATAAAATGCAAAAAAAATACAACAGTGTTCCCATCATATAACAGGAATAATTGCAACCAGTTTGAAAGTGATGGTCATTTCTACGTTCCGAGCACCCTAGGCGTCACTCTAGGGCGTTGCTCCACCAGATCGAATAGTTACGGCCTTAGAAGTCAACGCCAGAAGCATAAAATACGATATAAATACAACAGCTTTTCCATCGTATAAAACGAATAATTGCTACCAGTGTGAAAGTTATGGTCATTTCTACTTTCCGGGCAACTTAGGCTTCACCCTAGGGCGTTGTTCCACCTGATGGAATAGTTAGGGCCCAAGAAGTCAACGCCAGAAGCATAGAATACGATATAAATACAACAGCTTTTCCATCGTATAAAACGAATAATTGCAACCAGTTTGATAGTCATGGTCATTTCTACGTACCGTGCAACCTAGGCGTCGCTATAGGGCGTTGCTCCACCAGGGCAAACAGTTAGGGCCTTAGAAGCCAACGCCCGAAGCATTAAATACAAAATAAATAGAACAGTTTTTCCATTGTATAAAATGAATAATTGCTACCAGTGTAAAAGTTATGGTCATTTCTACGTTCCGGGCGACATAGGCTTCACCCTAGGCCGTTGTTCCACCAGATCGAATAGTTAGGGCCCAAGAAGTGAACGCCAGAAGCATAAAATACAATATAAATACAACAGTTTTTCCATCATATAAAACGAATAATTGCAACCAGTATGAAAGTTATGGTCATTTGTACTTTCCGGGCAACCTAGGCTTCACCCTAGGGCGCTGCTCCAACAGATTGAATAGTTAGGGACTGGGAAGTCAACGCCCCAACCATAAAATGCAAAAAAGATACAACAGTGTTTCCATCATATAACAGGAATAATTGCAACCAGTTTGAAAGTGATGGACATTTCTACGTTCCGAGCACCCTAGGCGTCACTCTAGGGCGTTGCTCCACCAGATCGAATAGTTACGGCCTTAGAAGTCAACGCCAGAAGCATAAAATACGATATAAATACAACAGCTTTTCCATCGTATAAAACGAATAATTGCTACCAGTGTGAAAGTTATGGTCATTTCTACTTTCCGGGCAACTTACGCTTTACCCTAGGGCGTTGTTCCACCTGATGGAATAGTTAGGGCCCAAGAAGTCAACGCCAGAAGCATAGAATACGATATAAATACAACAGCTTTACCATCGTATAAAACGAATAATTGCAACCAGTTTGAAAGTGATGGTCATTTCTACGTACCGGGCAACCTAGGCTTCACTATAGGGCGTTGCTCCACCAGGTCAAACAGTTAGGGCCTTAGAAGCCAACGCCCGAAGCATTAAATACAAAATAAATAGAACAGTTTTTCCATTGTATAAAACGAATAATTGCTACCAGTGTAAAAGTTATGGTCATTTCTACGTTCGGGGCGACCTAGGCTTCACCATAGGCCGTTGTTCCACCAGATAGAATAGCTAGGGCCTAAGAAGTGAACGCCAGAAGCATAAAATACAATATAAATACAACAGTTTTTCCATCATATAAAACGAATAATTGCAACCAGTATGAAAGTTATGGTCATTTCTACTTTCCGGGCAACCTAGGCTTCACCCTAGGGCGCTGCGCCAACAGATTGTATAGTTAGGGCCTTAGAAGTCAATGCCCGAAGCATAAAATGCAATAAAAATACAACAGTTTTTCCATCATATAACAGGAATAATTGCAACCAATTTGAAAGTGATGGTCATTTATACGTACCGGGCAACCTAGGCTTCACTCGAGGGCGTTGATCCACCAGATCGAATAGTTAGGGCCTTAGAAGTCAACGCCCGAAGCATAAAATACAGAATAAATAGAACAGTTTTTCCATTGTATAAAACGAATAATTGCTACCAGTGTGAAAGTTATGGTCATTTCTACTTTCCGGGCAACCTAGGCTTCACCCTAGGACGTTGCTCCAACAGGTTGAATAGCTAGGGCCTTAGAAGTCAATGCCCGAAGCATAAAATACAATATAAATACAACAGTTTTTCCATCATATAAAACGAATAATTGCAACCATTATGAAGGTTATGGTCATTTCTACTTTCCGGGCAACCTAGGCTTCACCCTAGGGCGTTGCTCCAACAGATTGCGTAGTTAGGGCCTTAGAAGTCAATGCCCGAGGCATAAAATGCAATAAAAATACAACAGTTTTTCCATCGTATAACACGGTTAATTGCAACCAGTTTGAAAGTTATGGTCATTTCTACGTTCCGGGCAACCCAGGCTTCACACTAGGGCGTTGCTCCACTAGATCGAATAGCTAGGGCCTTAGAAGTCAACGCCAGAAGCATAAAATACAATATAAATACAACAAATTTTCCATCGTATAAAGCGAATAATTGCAACCAGTATGAAACTTACGGTCATTTCTACTTTCGCAGCAACCTACACTTCACCCTAGGGCGATGCTCCAACAGATTGAATAGTTAGGGCCTTAGAAGTCAACGCCCGAAGCATAAAATGCAATAAAAATACAACAGTGTTTCCATCATATAACAGGAATAATTGCAACCAGTTTGAAAGTGATGGCCAATTCTACGTTCCGGGCAACCTAGGCTTCACTCTAGGGCGTTGCTCCACCTGATCGGATAGTTAGGGCCTTAGAAGTCAACGCCCGAAGCATAAAATACAGAATAAATAGAACAGTTTTTCCATCGTATAAAACGAATAATTGCTACCAGTGTGAAAGTTATGGTCATTTCTACTTTCCGGGCAACCTAGGCTTCACCCTAGGGCGTTGCTCCAACAGATTGAATAGTTAGGGCCTTAGAAGTCAATGCCCGAAGCATAAAATACGATATAAATAAAACAGTTTTTCCATCGTATAAAACGAATAATTGCTACCAGTGTGAAAGTTATGGTCATTTCTACGTTCCGCGCAACCTGGGCTTTACCCCAGGGCGTTGTTCCACCAGACGGAATAGTTAGGGTTTGGAAGAAGTCAACGCCAGAAGCATAAAATACGATATAAATACAACAGCTTTTCCATCGTATATAATGTATATTTGCAAACAGTGTCAAAGTTATGGTCATTTCTACGTACCGGGCAAGCTAGGCTCCACTCTAGGGCGTTGCTCCACCAAACCGAATAGCTAGGTCCTTAGAAGTCAACGCCAGAAGCATAAAATACAATAAAGATGCAAAAGTTTTTCCATCGTATAACAGGAATAACTGCAAACAGTATGAAAGTACTGGTCATTTCTACGTTCCGGGTAACCTAGGTTTCACGCTAGGGCGTTGCTCCACCAGATCGAATAGCTAGGGACTTAGAATTTAACGCCTTAAGAATAAAATACAATATAAGTACAACAGTTTTTCCATCGTATGAAATGAATAATTGCAACCAGTGTGAAAGTTATGGTCATTTGTACATTTCGAGCAACCTAGGCTTCACTCTAGGGCGTTGTTCCACCAGATCGAATAGGTAGGGCCTAAGAAGTGAACGCCAGAAGCATAAAATACAATATAAATACAACAGTTTTTCCATCATATAAAAAGAATAATTGCAACCAGTATGAAAGTTATGGTCATTTCTACTTTCCGGGCTACCTAGGCTTCACCCTAGGGTGTTGTTCCACCAGATCGAATAGTTCGGGCCGAAGAAGTGATCGCCAGAAGCATAAAATACAATATATATACAACAGTTTTTCCATCGTTTAAAACGAATAATTGCAACCAGTGTGAAAGTTATGGCCATTACTACGTTCCGGGCAACCTAGGCTTCACTCTAGGGCGTTGCTCCACCAGATCCAACAGTTAGGGCCTTAGAAGTCAACGCCCGAAGCATAAAATACAAGATAAATAGAAGAGTTTTTCCATTGTATAAAACGAATAATTGCTACCAGTGTAAAAGTTATGGTCATTTCTACGTTCCGGGCTACCTAGGCTTCACCCTAAGCCGTTGTTCCACCAGATCGAATAGTTAGGGCCTAAGGAGTGAACGCCAGAAGCATAAAATACAATATAAATACAACAGTTTTTCCATTATATAAAACGAATAATTGCAACCAGTACAAAAGTTATGGTCATTTCCACTTTTCGGGCAACCTAGGCTTCACCCTGGCGCGTTGCTCCAACAGATTGAATAGTTTGGGCCTTAGAAGTCAATGCCCGAAGCATAAAATGAAATAAAAATACAACAGTTTTTCCATCGTATAACAGGTTAATTGCAACCAGTTTGAAAGTGATGGTCATTTCTACGTTCCGAGCACCCTAGGCGTCACTCTAGGGCGTTGCTCCACCAGATCGAATAGTTACGGCCTTAGAAGTCAACGCCAGAAGCATAAAATACGATATAAATACAACAGCTTTTCCATCGTATAAAACGAATAATTGCTACCAGTGTGAAAGTTATGGTCATTTCTACTTTCCGGGCAACTTAGGCTTCACCCTAGGGCGTTGTTCCACCTGATGGAATAGTTAGGGCCCAAGAAGTCAACGCCAGAAGCATAGAATACGATATAAATACAACAGCTTTTCCATCGTATAAAACGAATAATTGCAACCAGTTTGAAAGTCATGGTCATTTCTACGTACCGTGCAACCTAGGCGTCGCTATAGGGTGTTGCTCCACCAGGGCAAACAGTTAGGGCCTTAGAAGCCAACGCCCGAAGCATTAAATACAAAATAAATAGAACAGTTTTTCCATTGTATAAAACGAATAATTGCTACCAGTGTAAAAGTTATGGTCATTTCTACGTTCCGGGCGACATAGGCTTCACCCTAGGCCGTTGTTCCACCAGATCGAATAGTTAGGGCCCAAGAAGTGAACGCCAGAAGCATAAAATACAATATAAATACAACAGTTTTTCCATCATATAAAACGAATAATTGCAACCAGTATGAAAGTTATGGTCATTTGTACTTTCCGGGCAACCTAGGCTTCACCCTAGGGCGCTGCTCCAACAGATTGAATAGTTAGGGACTGGGAAGTCAACGCCCCAACCATAAAATGCAAAAAAGATACAACAGTGTTTCCATCATATAACAGGAATAATTGCAACCAGTTTGAAAGTGATGGACATTTCTACGTTCCGAGCACCCTAGGCGTCACTCTAGGGCGTTGCTCCACCAGATCGAATAGTTACGGCCTTAGAAGTCAACGCCAGAAGCATAAAATACGATATAAATACAACAGCTTTTCCATCGTATAAAACGAATAATTGCTACCAGTGTGAAAGTTATGGTCATTTCTACTTTACGGGCAACTTACGCTTTACCCTAGGGCGTTGTTCCACCTGATGGAATAGTTAGGGCCCAAGAAGTCAACGCCAGAAGCATAGAATACGATATAAATACAACAGCTTTACCATCGTATAAAACGAATAATTGCAACCAGTTTGAAAGTGATGGTCATTTCTACGTACCGGGCAACCTAGGCTTCACTATAGGGCGTTGCTCCACCAGGTCAAACAGTTAGGGCCTTAGAAGCCAACGCCCGAAGCATTAAATACAAAATAAATAGAACAGTTTTTCCATTGTATAAAACGAATAATTGCTACCAGTGTAAAAGTTATGGTCATTTCTACGTTCCGGGCGACATAGGCTTCACCATAGGCCGTTGTTCCACCAGATAGAATAGCTAGGGCCTAAGAAGTGAACGCCAGAAGCATAAAATACAATATAAATACAACAGTTTTTCCATCATATAAAACGAATAATTGCAACCAGTATGAAAGTTATGGTCATTTCTACTTTCCGGGCAACCTAGGCTTCACCCTAGGGCGCTGCGCCAACAGATTGTATAGTTAGGGCCTTAGAAGTCAATGCCCGAAGCATAAAATACAATAAAAATACAACAGTTTTTCCATCATATAACAGGAATAATTGCAACCAATTTGAAAGTGATGGTCATTTATACGTACCGGGCAACCTAGGCTTCACTCGAGGGCGTTGATCCACCAGATCGAATAGTTATGGCCTTAGAAGTCAACGCCCGAAGCATAAAATACAGAATAAATAGAACAGTTTTTCCATTGTATAAAACGAATAATTGCTACCAGTGTGAAAGTTATGGTCATTTCTACTTTCCGGGCAACCTAGGCTTCACCCTAGGACGTTGCTCCAACAGGTTGAATAGCTAGGGCCTTAGAAGTCAATGCCCGAAGCATAAAATACAATATAAATACAACAGTTTTTCCATCATATAAAACGAATAATTGCAACCAGTATGAAGGTTATGGTCATTTCTACTTGCCGGGCAACCTAGGCTTCACCCTAGGGCGTTGCTCCAACAGACTGAATTGTTAGGGCCTTAGAAGTCAATGCCCGAAGCATAAAATGCAATAAAAATACAACAGTTTTTCCATCATATAACAGGAATAATTGCAACCAGTTTGAAAGTGATGGTCATTTCTACGTACCGGGCAACCTACGCTTCACTCGAGGTCGTTGCTCCACCAGATCGAATAGCTAGGGCCTTAGAAGTCAACGCCCGAAGCATAAAATACAAGATAAATAGAACAGTTTTTCCATCGTATAAAACGAATAATTGCTGCCAGTGTGAAAGTTATGGTCATTTCTACTTGCCGGGCAACCTAGACTTCACCCTAGTGCGTTGTTCCACCTGATGGAATAGTTAGGGCCTTAGAAGTCAACACCCGAAGCATAAAATACAAAATAAAAAGAACAGTTTTTCCATTGTATAAAACGAATAATTTCTACCAGTGTAAAATTTATGGTCAATTCTACGTTCCGGGCAACCTAGGCTTCACCCTAGGGCGTTGTTCCACCAGATCGAATTTTTCGGGCCTAAGAAGTGAACGCCAGAAGAGTAAAATACAATTCAAATATAACAGTTTTTCCATCGTATAAAACGAATAATAGCAACCAGGTGAAAGTTGTGGTCATTTCTACGTTCCGGGCAACCTAGGTTTCACTATAGGGCGTCGCTCCACCAGATCAAACAGTTAGAGCCTTAGAAGCAAACGCCCGAAGCATTAAATACAAAATAAATAGAACAGTTTTTCCATTGTATAAAACGAATAATTGCTACCAGTGTGAAAGTTACGGTCATTTCTACTTTCGGAGCAACCTACACTTCACCCTAGGGCGATGCTCCAACAGATTGAATAGTTAGGGCCTTAGAAGTCAACGCCCGAAGCATAAAATGCAATAAAAATACAACAGTGTTTCCATCATATAACAGGAATAATTGCAACCAGTTTGAAAGTGATGGCCAATTCTACGTTCCGGGCAACCTAGGCTTCACCCTAGGGCGTTGCTCCAACAGATTGAATTGTTAGGGCCTTAGAAGTCAATGCCCGAAGCATAAAATACGATATAAATAAAACAGTTTTTCCATCGTATAAAACGAATAATTGCTACCAGTGTGAAAGTTATGGTCATTTCTACGTTCCGCGCAACCTGGGCTTTACCCCAGGGCGTTGTTCCACCAGACGGAATAGTTAGGGTTTGGAAGAAGTCAACGCCAGAAGCATAAAATACGATATAAATACAACAGCTTTTCCATCGTATATAATGTATATTTGCAAACAGTGTCAAAGTTATGGTCATTTCTACGTACCGGGCAAGCTAGGCTCCACTCTAGGGCGTTGCTCCACCAAACCGAATAGCTAGGTCCTTAGAAGTCAACGCCAGAAGCATAAAATACAATAAAGATGCAAAAGTTTTTCCATCCTATAACAGGAATAATTGCAACCCGTGTGAAGGTGATGGTCATTTCTGCGTTCCAGGCAACCTAGGCTTCACGCTAGGGCGCTGTTCCATCAGATCGAATAGTTAGGGCCTAAGAAGTCAACGCCAGAAGCATAAAATACGATATAAATACAACAACTTTTCCATCGTATAAAACGAATAATTGCAACCAGTTTGAAGGTGATGGTCATTTCTACGTACCGGGCAACCTAGGCTTCACTATAGGGCGTTGCTCCACCAGGTCAAACAGTTAGGGCCTTAGAAGCCAACGCCCGAAGCGTTAAATACAGAATAAATAGAACAGTTTTTCCATTGTATAAAACGAATAATTGCTACCAGTGTAAAAGTTATGGTCATTTCTACGTTCCGGGCGACCTAGGCTTCACCCTAGGGCGTTGTTCCACCTGATGGAATAGTTAGGGCCCAAGAAGTCAACGACAGAAGCATAAAATACGATGTAAATACAACAGTTTTTCCATCATATAAAACGAATAATTGCAACCAGTATGAAAGTTATGGTCACTTCAACTTTCCGGGCAACCTAGGCTTCACCCTAGGGCGCTGCTCCAACAGATTGTATAGTTAGGGCCTTAGAAGTCAATGCCCGAAGCATAAAATGCAATAAAAAAACAACAGTTTTTCCATCATATAACAGGAATAATTGCAACCAATTTGAAAGTGGTGGTCATTTATACGTACCGGGCAACCTAGGCTTCACTCGAGGGCGTTGCTCCACCAGATCGAATAGTTAGGGCCTTAGAAGTCAACGCCCGAAGCATAAAATACAGAATAAATAGAACAGTTTTTCCACTGTATAAAACGAATAATTGCTACCAGTGTGAAAGTTATGGTCATTTCTACTTTCCGGGCAACCTAGGCTTCACCCTAGGGCGTTGCTCCAACAGATTGAATAGTTAGGGCCTTAGAAGTCAATGCCCGAAGCATAAAATACAATATAAATACAACAGTTTTTCCATCATATAAAACAAAGAATTGCAACCAGTATGAAGGTTATGGTCATTTCTACTTGCCGGGCAACCTAGGCGTCACCCTAGGGCGTTGCTCCAACAGATTGCGTAGTTAGGGCCTTAGAAGTCAATGCCCGAGGCATAAAATGCAATAAAAATACAACAGTTTTTCCATCGTATAGCACGGTTAATTGCAACCAGTTTGAAAGTGATGGTCATTTCTACGTACCGGGCAACCTACGCTTCACTCGAGGTCGTTGCTCCACCAGATCGAATAGTTAGGGCCTTAGAAGTCAACGCCCGAAGCATAAAATACAAGATAAATAGAACAGTTTTTCCATCGTATAAAACGAATAATTGCTGCCAGTGTGAAAGTTATGGTCATTTCTACGTTCCGCGCAACCTGGGCTTTACCCCAGGGCGTTGTTCCACCAGACGGAATAGTTAGGGTTTGGAAGAAGTCAACGCCAGAAGCATAAAATACGATATAAATACAACAGCTTTTCCATCGTATATAATGTATATTTGCAAACAGTGTCAAAGTAATGGTCATTTCTACGTACCGGGCAAGCTAGGCTCCACTCTAGGGCGTTGCTGCACCAAACCGAATAGGTAGGTCCTTAGAAGTCAACGCCAGAGGCATAAAATACAGTATAAATACAACAGCTTTTCCATCGTATAAAACGAATGATTGCAACCAGTGTGAAAGTAATGGTCATTTCTACATTCCGAGCAACCTAGGCTTCACGCTAGGGCGCTGCTGCACCAGATCAAATAGTTAGGTCCTTAGATGTCAACGCCAGAAGCATAAAATACGATATAAATACAACAGCTTTTCCATTGTATAAAAGGAGTAATTGCAAACAGTGTGAAGGTTATGGTCATTTCTACTTGCCGGGCAACCTAGGCTTCACCCTAGGGCGTTGCTCCAACAGACTGAATTGTTAGGGCCTTAGAAGTCAATGCCCGAAGCATAAAATGCAATAAAAATACAACAGTTTTTCCATCATATAACAGGAATAATTGCAACCAGGTTGAAATTGATGGTCATTTCTACGTACCGGGCAACCTACGCTTCACTCGTGGTCGTTGCTCCACCAGATCGAATAGTTAGGGCCTTAGAAGTCAACGCCCGAAGCATAAAATACAAGATAAAAAGAACAGTTTTTCCATCGTGTAAAACGAATAATTGCTGCCAGTGTGAAAGTTATGGTCATTTCTACTTGCCGGGCAACCTAGGCTTCACCCTAGGGCGTTGTTCCACCAGATCGAATAGTTAGGGCCTAAGAAGTCAACGCCAGAAGCATAAAATACGATATAAATACAACAACTTTTCCATCGTATAAAACGAATAATTGCAACCAGTTTGAAAGTGATGGTCATTTCTACGTACCGGGCAACCTAGGCTTCACTCGAGGGCGTTGCTCCAACAGATTGAATAGTTAGGGCCTTAGAAGTCAATGCCAGAAGCATAAAATGCGATATAAATAAAACAGTTTTTCCATCGTATACCCCGAATAATTGCTACCAGTGTGAAAGTTATGGTCATTTCTACGTTCCGCGCAACCTGGGATTTACCCCAGGGCGTTGTTCCACCAGACGGAATAGTTAGGGTTTGGAAGAAGTCAACGCCAGAAGCATAAAATACGATATAAATACAACAGCTTTTCCATCGTATATAATGTATATTTGCAAACAGTGTCAAAGTAATGGTCATTTCTACGTACCGGGCAAGCTAGGCTCCACTCTAGGGCGTTGCTGCACCAAACCGAATAGCTAGGTCCTTAGAAGTCAAAGCCAGAGGCATAAAATACAGTATAAATACAACAGCTTTTCCATCCTATAAAACGAATGATTGCAACCAGTGTGAAAGTAATGGTCATTTCTACATTCCGAGCAACCTAGGCTTCACGCTAGGGCGCAGCTGCACCAGATCGAATAGTTAGGTCCTTAGATGTCAACGCCAGAAGCATAAAATACGATATAAATACAACAGCTTTTCCATTGTATAAAAGGAGTAATTGCAAACAGTGTGAAGGTTATGGTCATTTCTACTTGCCGGGCAACCTAGGCTTCACCCTAGGGCGTTGCTCCAACAGACTGAATTGTTAGGGCCTTAGAAGTCAATGCCCGAAGCATAAAATGCAATAAAAATACAACAGTTTTTCCATCGTATAACACGGTTAATTGCAACCAGTTTGAAAGTTATGGTCATTTCTACCTTCCGGGCAACCCAGGCTTCACACTAGGCCGTTGCTCCACTAGATCGAATAGCTAGGGCCTTAGAAGTCAACGCCAGAAGCATAAAATACAATATAAATACAACACATTTTCCATCGTATAAAGCGAATAATTGCAACCAGTATGAAACTTACGGTCATTTCTACTTTCCGAGCAACCTACACATCACCCTAGGGCGATGCTCCAACAGATTGAATAGTTAGGGCTTTAGAAGTCAACGCCCGATTCATAAAATGCAATAAAAATACAACAGTGTTTCCATCATATAACAGGAATAATTGCAACCAGTTTGAAAGTGATGGCCAATTCTACGTTCCGGGCAACCTAGGCTTCACTCTAGGGCGTTGCTCCACCAGATCGGATAGTTAGGGCCTTAGAAGTCAACGCCCGAAGCATAAAATACAGAATAAATAGAACAGTTTATCCATCGTATAAAACGAATAATTGCTGCCAGTGTGAAAGTTATGGTCATTTCTACTTTCCGGGCAACCTAGGCTTCACCCTAGGGCGTTGCTCCAACAGATTGAATAGTTAGGGCCATAGAAGTCAATGCCCGAAGCATAAAATACGATATAAATAAAACAGTTTTTCCATCGTATAAAACGAATAATTGCTACCAGTGTGAAAGTTATGGTCATTTCTACGTTCCGCGCAACCTGGGCTTTACCCCAGGGCGTTGTTCCACCAGATCGAATAGTTCGGGCCGAAGAAGTGATCGCCAGAAGCATAAAATACAATATAAATACAACAGTTTTTCCATCGTTTAAAACGAATAATTGCAACCGCAATGAAACTTATGGTCATTTCTACGTTCCGGGCAACCTAGGCTTCACTCTACGGCGTTCTTCCACCACATCGAATAGCTACGGCCTCAGAAGTCAACACCTGAAGTCTAAAATACAATAAAAATACAACAGTCTTTCCATCCTATAAAACGAATGATTGCAACCAGTGTGAAAGTAATGGTCATTTCTACATTCCGAGCAACCTAGGCTTCACGCTAGGGCGCAGCTGCACCAGATCGAATAGTTAGGTCCTTAGATGTCAACGCCAGAAGCATAAAATACGATATAAATACAACAGCTTTTCCATTGTATAAAAGGAGTAATTGCAAACAGTGTGAAGGTTATGGTCATTTCTACTTGCCGGACAACCTAGGCTTCACCCTAGGGCGTTGCTCCAACATACTGAATTGTTAGGGCCTTAGAAGTCAATGCCCGAAGCATAAAATGCAATAAAAATACAACAGTTTTTCCATCATATAACAGGAATAATTGCAACCAGGTTGAAATTGATGGTCATTTCTACGTACCGGGCAACCTACGCTTCACTCGAGGTCGTTGCTCCACCAGATCGAATAGCTAGGGCCTTAGAAGTCAACGCCCGAAGCATAAAATACAAGATAAATAGAACAGTTTTTCCATCGTATTAAACGAATAATTGCTGCCAGTGTGAAAGTTATGGTCATTTCTACTTGCCGGGCAACCTAGGCTTCACCCTAGGGCGTTGTTCCACCTGATGGAATAGTTAGGGCCTTAGAAGTCAACGCCCGAAGCATAAAATACAAAATAAATACAACAGTTTTTCCATTGTATAAAACGAATAATTGCTACCAGTGTAAAATCTATGGTCAATTCTACGTTCCGGGCAACCTAGGCTTCACCCTAGGGCGATGTTCCACCAGACCGAATAGTTCGGGCCTAAGAAGTGAACGCCAGAAGAGTAAAATACAATTTAAATATAACAGTTTTTCCATCGTATAAAACGAATAATAGCAACTAGTGTGAAAGTTGGGGTCAGTTCTACGTTCCGGGCAACCTAGGTTTCACTCTAGGGCGTCGCTCCACCAGATCAAACAGTTAGGGCCTTAGAAGCCAACGCCCGAAGCATTAAATACAAAATAAATAGAACAGTTTTTCCATTGTATAAAACGAATAATTGCTACCAGTGTAAAAGTTATGTTCATGTCTACGTTCCGGGCAACCTAGGCTTCACCCTAGGCCGTTGTTCCACCAGGTCGAATAGTTAGGGCCTAAGAAGTGAACGCCAGAAGCATAAAATACAATATAAATACAACAGTTTTCCATCATATAAAACGAATAATTGGAACCAGTATGAAAGTTATGGCCATTTCTACGTTCCGAGCACCCTAGGCGTCACTCTTGGGCGTTGCTCCACCAGATCGAATAGTTATGGACTTAGAAGTCATCGCCAGAAGCATAAAATAGGATATAAATACAACAGCTTTTCCATCGTATAAAACGAATAATTGCTACCAGTGTGAAAGTTATGGTCATTTCTACTTTCCGGGCAACCTAGGCTTCACCCTAGGGCGTTGTTCCACCTGATGGAATAGTTAGGGCCCAAGGAGTCAACGCCAGAAGCATAAAATACGAAATAAATACAACAGCTTTTCCATCGTATAAAACGAATAATTGCAACCAGTTTGAAAGTGATGGTCATTTCTACGTTCCGCGCAACCTGGGCTTTACCCCAGGGCGTTGTTCCACCAGATCGAATAGTTCGGGCCGAAGAAGTGATCGCCAGAAGCATAAAATACAATATAAATACAACAGTTTTTCCATCGTTTAAAACGAATAATTGCAACCGCAATGAAACTTATGGTCATTTCTACGTTCCGGGCAACCTAGGCTTCACTCTACGGCGTTCTTCCACCACATCGAATAGCTACGGCCTCAGAGGTCAACACCTGAAGTCTAAAATACAATAAAAATACAACAGTCTTTCCATCCTATAACAGGAATAATTGCAACCCGTGTGAAGGTGATGGTCATTTCTGCGTTCCAGGCAACCTAGGCTTCACGCTAGGGCGTTGTTCCACCAGATCGAATAGTTAGGGCCTAAGAAGTCAACGCCAGAAGCATAAAATACGATATAAATACAACAGCTTTTCCATTGTATAAAAGGAGTAATTGCAAACAGTGTGAAGGTTATGGTCATTTCTACTTGCCGGGCAACCTAGGCTTCACCCTAGGGCGTTGCTCCAACAGACTGAATTGTTAGGGCCTTAGAAGTCAATGCCCGAAGCATAAAATGCAATAAAAATACAACAGTTTTTCCATCGTATAACACGGTTAATTGCAACCAGTTTGAAAGTTATGGTCATTTCTACCTTCCGGGCAACCCAGGCTTCACACTAGGCCGTTGCTCCACTAGATCGAATAGCTAGGGCCTTAGAAGTCAACGCCAGAAGCATAAAATACAATATAAATACAACACATTTTCCATCGTATAAAGCGAATAATTGCAACCAGTATGAAACTTACGGTCATTTCTACTTTCCGAGCAACCTACACATCACCCTAGGGCGATGCTCCAACAGATTGAATAGTTAGGGCCTTAGAAGTCAACGCCCGATGCATAAACTGCAATAAAAATACAACAGTGTTTCCATCATATAACACGAATAATTGCAACCAGTTTGAAAGTGATGGCCAATTCTACGTTCCGGGCAACCTAGGCTTCACTCTAGGGCGTTGCTCCACCAGGTCGGATAGTTAGTGCCTTAGAAGTCAACGCCCGAAGCATAAAATACAGAATAAATAGAACAGTTTTTCCATCGTATATAACGAATAATTGCAACCAGTTTGAAAGTGATGGTCATTTCTACGTACCGGACAACCTAGGCTTCACTATAGGGCGTTGCTCCACCAGGTCGGATAGTTAGTGCCTTAGAAGTCAACGCCCGAAGCATAAAATACAGAATAAATAGAACAGTTTTTCCATCGTATAAAACGAATAATTGCAACCAGTTTGAAAGTGATGGTCATTTCTACGTACCGGGCAACCTAGGCTTCACTATAGGGCGTTGCTCCACCAGTTCAAACAGTTAGGGCCTTAGAAGCCAACGCCCGAAGCATTAAATACAAAATAAATAGAACAGTTTTTCCATTGTATAAAACGAATAATTGCTACCAGTGTAAAAGTTATGGTCATTTCTACGTTCCGGGCGACCTAGGCTTCACCCTAGGCCGCTGTTCCACCAGATCGAATAGTTAGGGCCTAAGAAGTGAACGCCAGAAGCATAAAATACAAAATAAATACAACAGTTTTTCCATCATATAAAACGAATAATTGCAACCAGTATGAAAGTTATGGTCATTTCTACTTTCCGGGCAACCTAGGCTTCACCCTAGGGCGCTGCTCCAACAGATTGTATAGTTGGGGCCTTAGAAGTCAATGCCCGAAGCATAAAATGCAATAAAAAAACAACAGTTTTTCCATCATATAACAGGAATAATTGCAACCAATTTGAAAGTGATGGTCATTTATACGTACCGGGCAACCTAGGCTTCACTCGAGGGCGTTGCTCCACCAGATCGAATAGTTAGGGCCTTAGAAGTCAATGCCCGAAGCATAAAATACGATATAAATAAAACAGTTTTTCCATCGTATAAAACGAATAATTGCTACCAGTGTGAAAGTTATGGTCATTTCTACGTTCTGCGCAACCTGGGCTTTACCCCAGGGCGTTATTCCACCAGACGGAATAGTTAGGGTTTGGAAGAAGTCAACGCCAGAAGCATAAAATACGATATAAATACAACAGCTTTTCCATCGTATATAATGTATATTTGCAAACAGTGTCAAAGTAATGGTCATTTCTACGTACCGGGCAAGCTAGGCTCCACTCTAGGGCGTTGCTCCAACAGATTGAGTAGTTAGGGCCTTAGAAGTCAATGCCCGAAGCATAAACTACAATATAAATACAACAGTTCTTCCATCATATATAACGAATAATTGCAACCAGTATGAAGGTTATGGTCATTTCTACTTCCCGGGCAACCTAGGCTTCACCCTAGGGCGTTGCTCCAACAGACTGAATTGCTAGGGCCTTAGAAGTCAATGCCCGAAGCATAAAATGCAATAAAAATACAACAGTTTTTCCATCATATAACAGGAATAATTGCAACCAGTTTGAAAGTGATGGTCATTTCTACGTACCGGGCAACCTACGCTTCACTCGAGGGCGTTGCTCCACCAGATCGAATAGTTAGGGCCTTAGATGTCAATGCCCGAAGCATAAAATGCAATAAAAATACAACAGTTTTTCCATCATATAACAGGAATAATTGCAACCAATTTGAAAGTGATGGTCATTTCTACGTACCGGGCAACCTAGGCTTCACTCTAGGGCGTTGCTACACCAGATCGAATAGTTAGGGCCTTAGAAGTCAACGCCCGAAGCATAAAATACAGAATAAATAGAACAGTTTTTCCATCGTATAAAACGAATAATTGCTACCAGTGTGAAAGTTATGGTCATTTCTACTTTCCGGGCAACCTAGGCATCACCCTAGGGCGTTGCTCCAACAGATTGAATAGTTAGGGCCTTAGAAGTCAATGCCCGAAGCATAAAATACATTATAAATACAAAAGTTTTTCCATCATATAAAACGAATAATTGCAACTAGTATGAAAGTTATGGTCATTTCTACTTTCCGGGCTACCTAGGCTTCACCCTAGGGCCTTGCTCCAACAGATTGAATAGTCAGGGCCTTAGAAGTCAATGCCCAAAGCATAAAATGCATTAAAAATACAACAGTCTTTCCATCATATAACAGGAATAATTGCAACCCGTGTGAAAGTTATGGTCATTTCTACTTTCCGGGCAACCTAGGCTTCACCCTAGGGCGTTGTTCCACATGATGGAATAGTTAGGGCCTAAGAAGTCAACGCCAGAAGCATAAAATACGATATAAATACAACAGCTTTTCCATCGGATAAAACGAATAATTGCAACCAGTTTGAAAGTGATGGTCATTTCTACGTACCGGGCAACCTAGGCTTCACTATAGGGCGTTGCTCCACCAGATCAAACAGGAAGTGCCTTAGAAGTCAGCGCCCGAAGCATAAAATACAAAATAAATAGAACAGATTTTCCATTGTATAAAACGCATAATTGCTACCAGTGTAAAAGTTATGGTCATTTCAACGTTCCGGGCAACCTAGACTTGACCCTAGGGCGTTGTTCCACCAGATCGTATAGTTCGGGCCTAAGAAGTGATCGCCAGAAGCATAAAATACAATATAAATACAACAGTTTTTCCATCGTATAAAACGAATAATTGCAACCACTATGAAACTTATGGTCATTTCTACGTTCCGGGCAACCTAGGCTTCACCCTAGGGCGTTGTTCCACCAGATCGAATAGTTCGGGCCTAAGAAGTGATCGCCAGATGCTTAAAATACAATATAAATACAACAGTTTTTCCATCATATAAAACGAATAATTGCCTCCAGTATGAAAGTTATGGTCATTTCTACTTTCCGGGCAACCTAGGCTTCACCCTAGGGCGTTGCTCCAACAGATTGAATAGTTAGGGCCTTAGAAGTCAATGCACGAAGCATAAAATGCAATAAAAATACAACAGTTTTTCCATCGTATAACAGGAATAATCGCAACCAATTTGAAAGTGATGGTCATTTATACGTACCGGGCAACCTAGGCTTCACTCGAAGGCGTTGCTCCACCAGATCGAATAGTTATGGCCTTAGAAGTCAACGCCCGAAGCATAAAATACAGAATAAATAGAACAGTTTTTCCATTGTATAAAACGAATAATTGCTACCAGTGTGAAAGTTGTGGTCATTTCTACTTTCTGGGCAACCTAGGCTTCACCCTAGGTCGTTGCTCCAACAGATTGAATAGTTAGGGCCTTAGAAGTCAATGGCCGAAGCATAAAATACAATATAAATATAACAGTTTTTCCATCGTATAAAACGAATAATAGCAACCAGTGTGAAAGTTATGGTCATTTCTACGTTCCGGGCAACCTAGGTTTCACTCTTTGGCGTTGCTCCACCAGATCGAATAGTTACGGCCTAAGAAGTCAACGCCAGAAGCATAAAATACGATAAAGATGCAACAGTTTTTCCATCGTATAAAACGAATAATTGCAACCAGTGTGATTGTAGTGGTCATTTCTACGTACCCGACAACCTAGGCTTCACTCTAGGGCGGCGCTCCAGCATATCGAATAGCTACGGCCTCAGAAGTCAACGCCTGAAGTATAAAATACAATAAAAATATAACAGTTTTTCCATCCTAGAACAGGAATAATTGCAACCCGTGTGAAAGTGATGGTCATTTCTACGTTCCAGGCAACCTGGGATACACTCTAGGGCGCTGTTCCACAAGATCGAATAGTTATGGCCTTAGAAGTCAACGCCCGAAGCATAAAATACAGAATAAATAGAACAGTTTTTCCATTGTATAAAACGAATAATTGCTACCAGTGTGAAAGTTGTGGTCATTTCTACTTTCTGGGCAACCTAGGCTTCACCCTAGGTCGTTGCTCCAACAGATTGAATAGTTAGGGCCTTAGAAGTCAATGGCCGAAGCATAAAATACAATATAAATATAACAGTTTTTCCATCGTATAAAACGAATAATAGCAACCAGTGTGAAAGTTATGGTCATTTCTACGTTCCGGGCAACCTAGGTTTCACTCTTTGGCGTTGCTCCACCAGATCGAATAGTTACGGCCTAAGAAGTCAACGCCAGAAGCATAAAATACGATAAAGATGCAACAGTTTTTCCATCGTATAAAACGAATAATTGCAACCAGTGTGATAGTAGTGGTCATTTCTACGTACCCGACAACCTAGGCTTCACTCTAGGGCGGCGCTCCAGCATATCGAATAGCTACGGCCTCAGAAGTCAACGCCTGAAGTATAAAATACAATAAAAATATAACAGTTTTTCCATCCTAGAACAGGAATAATTGCAACCCGTGTGAAAGTGATGGTCATTTCTACGTTCCAGGCAACCTGGGATACACTCTAGGGCGCTGTTCCACAAGATCGAATAGTTATGGCCTTAGAAGTCAACGCCCGAAGCATAAAATACAGAATAAATAGAACAGTTTTTCCATTGTATAAAACGAATAATTGCTACCAGTGTGAAAGTTGTGGTCATTTCTACTTTCTGGGCAACCTAGGCTTCACCCTAGGTCGTTGCTCCAACAGATTGAATAGTTAGGGCCTTAGAAGTCAATGGCCGAAGCATAAAATACAATATAAATATAACAGTTTTTCCATCGTATAAAACGAATAATAGCAACCAGTGTGAAAGTTATGGTCATTTCTACGTTCCGGGCAACCTAGGTTTCACTCTTTGGCGTTGCTCCACCAGATCGAATAGTTACGGCCTAAGAAGTCAACGCCAGAAGCATAAAATACGATAAAGATGCAACAGTTTTTCCATCGTATAAAACGAATAATTGCAACCAGTGTGATAGTAGTGGTCATTTCTACGTACCCGACAACCTAGGCTTCACTCTAGGGCGGCGCTCCAGCATATCGAATAGCTACGGCCTCAGAAGTCAACGCCTGAAGTATAAAATACAATAAAAATATAACAGTTTTTCCATCCTAGAACAGGAATAATTGCAACCCGTGTGAAAGTGATGGTCATTTCTACGTTCCAGGCAACCTGGGATACACTCTAGGGCGCTGTTCCACAAGATCGAATAGTTAGGGCCTAAGAAGGCAACGCCAGAAGCATAAAATACAATATGAATATTACAGCTTTTCCATCGTCTAAAACGAATAATAGCAACCAGTGTGAAAGTTATGGTCATTTCTACGTTACGGGCAACATAGGCTTCACCCTAGGGCGTTGCTCCACCAGATCAAACAGTTAGGGCCTTAGAAGTCAACGCCCGAAGCATTAAATACAAAATAAATAGAACAGTTTTTCCTGTGTATAAAACGAATAATTGCTACCTGTGTGAAAGTTATGGTCATTGCTACGTTCCGCGCAACCTAGGTTTCCCTCCAGGGCGTTGTTCCACCAGATCGAATAGTTACGGCCTAAGAAGTCAACGCCAGAAGAATAAAATACGATAAAGATGCAACAGTTTTTCCATCGTACAAAACGAATAATTGCAACCAGTGTGAAAGTTATGGTCATTTCTACTTTACGGGCAACCTAGGCTTCACCCTAGGGCGTTGTTCCACATGATGGAATAGTTAGGGCCTAAGAAGTCAACGCCAGAAGCATAAAATACGATATAAATACAAGTGCTTTTCCATCGTATAAAACGAATAATTGCAACCAGTTTGAAAGTGATGGTCATTTCTACGTACCGGGCAACCTAGGCTTCACTCTAGGGCGTTGCTCCACCAGATCAAACAGTTAGGGCCTTAGAAGTCAACGCCCGAAGCATAAAATACAAGATAAATAGAAGAGTGTTTCCATTGTATAAAACGAATAATTGCTACCAGTGTAAAAGTTATGGTCATTTCTACTTGCCGGGCAACCTAGGCTTCACCCTAGGGCGTTGCTCCAACAGACTGAATTGTTAGGGCCTTAGAAGTCAATGCCCGAAGCATAAAATGCAATAAAAATACAACAGTTTTTCCATCGTATAACACGGTTAATTGCAACCAGTTTGAAAGTTATGGTCATTTCTACCTTCCGGGCAACCCAGGCTTCACACTAGGCCGTTGCTCCACTAGATCGAATAGCTAGGGCCTTAGAAGTCAACGCCAGAAGCATAAAATACAATATAAATACAACACATTTTCCATCGTATAAAGCGAATAATTGCAACCAGTATGAAACTTACGGTCATTTCTACTTTCCGAGCAACCTACACATCACCCTAGGGCGATGCTCCAACAGATTGAATAGTTAGGGCTTTAGAAGTCAACGCCCGATTCATAAAATGCAATAAAAATACAACAGTGTTTCCGTCATATAACAGGAATAATTGCAACCAGTTTGAAAGTGATGGCCAATTCTACGTTCCGGGCAACCTAGGCTTCACTCTAGGGCGTTGCTCCACCAGATCGGATAGTTAGGGCCTTAGAAGTCAACGCCCGAAGCATAAAATACAGAATAAATAGAACAGTTTATCCATCGTATAAAACGAATAATTGCTGCCAGTGTGAAAGTTATGGTCATTTCTACTTTCCGGGCAACCTAGGCTTCACCCTAGGGCGTTGCTCCAACAGATTGAATAGTTAGGGCCATAGAAGTCAATGCCCGAAGCATAAAATACGATATAAATAAAACAGTTTTTCCATCGTATAAAACGAATAATTGCTACCAGTGTGAAAGTTATGGTCATTTCTACGTTCCGCGCAACCTGGGCTTTACCCCAGGGCGTTGTTCCACCAGATCGAATAGTTCGGGCCGAAGAAGTGATCGCCAGAAGCATAAAATACAATATAAATACAACAGTTTTTCCATCGTTTAAAACGAATAATTGCAACCGCAATGAAACTTATGGTCATTTCTACGTTCCGGGCAACCTAGGCTTCACTCTACGGCGTTCTTCCACCACATCGAATAGCTACGGCCTCAGAAGTCAACACCTGAAGTCTAAAATACAATAAAAATACAACAGTCTTTCCATCCTATAAAACGAATGATTGCAACCAGTGTGAAAGTAATGGTCATTTCTACATTCCGAGCAACCTAGGCTTCACGCTAGGGCGCAGCTGCACCAGATCGAATAGTTAGGTCCTTAGATGTCAACGCCAGAAGCATAAAATACGATATAAATACAACAGCTTTTCCATTGTATAAAAGTAGTAATTGCAAACAGTGTGAAGGTTATGGTCATTTCTACTTGCCGGACAACCTAGGCTTCACCCTAGGGCGTTGCTCCAACAGACTGAATTGTTAGGGCCTTAGAAGTCAATGCCCGAAGCATAAAATGCAATAAAAATACAACAGTTTTTCCATCATATAACAGGAATAATTGCAACCAGGTTGAAATTGATGGTCATTTCTACGTACCGGGCAACCTACGCTTCACTCGAGGTCGTTGCTCCACCAGATCGAATAGCTAGGGCCTTAGAAGTCAACGCCCGAAGCATAAAATACAAGATAAATAGAACAGTTTTTCCATCGTATTAAACGAATAATTGCTGCCAGTGTGAAAGTTATGGTCATTTCTACTTGCCGGGCAACCTAGGCTTCACCCTAGGGCGTTGTTCCACCTGATGGAATAGTTAGGGCCTTAGAAGTCAACGCCCGAAGCATAAAATACAAAATAAATACAACAGTTTTTCCATTGTATAAAACGAATAATTGCTACCAGTGTAAAATCTATGGTCAATTCTACGTTCCGGGCAACCTAGGCTTCACCCTAGGGCGATGTTCCACCAGACCGAATAGTTCGGGCCTAAGAAGTGAACGCCAGAAGAGTAAAATACAATTTAAATATAACAGTTTTTCCATCGTATAAAACGAATAATAGCAACTAGTGTGAAAGTTGGGGTCAGTTCTACGTTCCGGGCAACCTAGGTTTCACTCTAGGGCGTCGCTCCACCAGATCAAACAGTTAGGGCCTTAGAAGCCAACGCCCGAAGCATTAAATACAAAATAAATAGAACAGTTTTTCCATTGTATAAAACGAATAATTGCTACCAGTGTAAAAGTTATGTTCATGTCTACGTTCCGGGCAACCTAGGCTTCACCCTAGGCCGTTGTTCCACCAGGTCGAATAGTTAGGGCCTAAGAAGTGAACGCCAGAAGCATAAAATACAATATAAATACAACAGTTTTCCATCATATAAAACGAATAATTGGAACCAGTATGAAAGTTATGGCCATTTCTACGTTCCGAGCACCCTAGGCGTCACTCTTGGGCGTTGCTCCACCAGATCGAATAGTTATGGACTTAGAAGTCATCGCCAGAAGCATAAAATAGGATATAAATACAACAGCTTTTCCATCGTATAAAACGAATAATTGCTACCAGTGTGAAAGTTATGGTCATTTCTACTTTCCGGGCAACCTAGGCTTCACCCTAGGGCGTTGTTCCACCTGATGGAATAGTTAGGGCCCAAGGAGTCAACGCCAGAAGCATAAAATACGAAATAAATACAACAGCTTTTCCATCGTATAAAACGAATAATTGCAACCAGTTTGAAAGTGATGGTCATTTCTACGTTCCGCGCAACCTGGGCTTTACCCCAGGGCGTTGTTCCACCAGATCGAATAGTTCGGGCCGAAGAAGTGATCGCCAGAAGCATAAAATACAATATAAATACAACAGTTTTTCCATCGTTTAAAACGAATAATTGCAACCGCAATGAAACTTATGGTCATTTCTACGTTCCGGGCAACCTAGGCTTCACTCTACGGCGTTCTTCCACCACATCGAATAGCTACGGCCTCAGAGGTCAACACCTGAAGTCTAAAATACAATAAAAATACAACAGTCTTTCCATCCTATAACAGGAATAATTGCAACCCGTGTGAAGGTGATGGTCATTTCTGCGTTCCAGGCAACCTAGGCTTCACGCTAGGGCGTTGTTCCACCAGATCGAATAGTTAGGGCCTAAGAAGTCAACGCCAGAAGCATAAAATACGATATAAATACAACAACTTTTCCATCGTATAAAACGAATAATTGCAACCAGTTTGAAAGTGATGGTCATTTCTACGTACCGGGCAACCTAGGCTTCACTCGAGGGCGTTGCTCCAACAGATTGAATAGTTAGGGCCTTAGAAGTCAATGCCAGAAGCATAAAATACGATATAAATAAAACAGTTTTTCCATCGTATACCCCGAATAATTGCTACCAGTGTGAAAGTTATGGTCATTTCTACGTTCCGCGCAACCTGGGATTTACCCCAGGGCGTTGTTCCACCAGACGGAATAGTTAGGGTTTGGAAGAAGTCAACGCCAGAAGCATAAAATACGATATAAATACAACAGCTTTTCCATCGTATATAATGTATATTTGCAAACAGTGTCAAAGTAATGGTCATTTCTACGTACCGGGCAAGCTAGGCTCCACTCTAGGGCGTTGCTGCACCAAACCGAATAGCTAGGTCCTTAGAAGTCAAAGCCAGAGGCATAAAATACAGTATAAATACAACAGCTTTTCCATCCTATAAAACGAATGATTGCAACCAGTGTGAAAGTAATGGTCATTTCTACATTCCGAGCAACCTAGGCTTCACGCTAGGGCGCAGATGCACCAGATCGAATAGTTAGGTCCTTAGATGTCAACGCCAGAAGCATAAAATACGATATAAATACAACAGCTTTTCCATTGTATAAATGGAGTAATTGCAAACAGTGTGAAGGTTATGGTCATTTCTACTTGCCGGGCAACCTAGGCTTCACCCTAGGGCGTTGCTCCAACAGACTGAATTGTTAGGGCCTTAGAAGTCAATGCCCGAAGCATAAAATGCAATAAAAATACAACAGTTTTTCCATCGTATAACACGGTTAATTGCAACCAGTTTGAAAGTTATGGTCATTTCTACCTTCCGGACAACCCAGGCTTCACACTAGGCCGTTGCTCCACTAGATCGAATAGCTAGGGCCTTAGAAGTCAACGCCAGAAGCATAAAATACAATATAAATACAACACATTTTCCATCGTATAAAGCGAATAATTGCAACCAGTATGAAACTTACGGTCATTTCTACTTTCCGAGCAACCTACACATCACCCTAGGGCGATGCTCCAACAGATTGAATAGTTAGGGCCTTAGAAGTCAACGCCCGATGCATAAACTGCAATAAAAATACAACAGTGTTTCCATCATATAACAGGAATAATTGCAACCAGTTTGAAAGTGATGGCCAATTCTACGTTCCGGGCAACCTAGGCTTCACTCTAGGGCGTTGCTCCACCAGGTCGGATAGTTAGTGCCTTAGAAGTCAACGCCCGAAGCATAAAATACAGAATAAATAGAACAGTTTTTCCATCGTATATAACGAATAATTGCAACCAGTTTGAAAGTGATGGTCATTTCTACGTACCGGACAACCTAGGCTTCACTATAGGGCGTTGCTCCACCAGGTCGGATAGTTAGTGCCTTAGAAGTCAACGCCCGAAGCATAAAATACAGAATAAATAGAACAGTTTTTCCATCGTATAAAACGAATAATTGCAACCAGTTTGAAAGTGATGGTCATTTCTACGTACCGGGCAACCTAGGCTTCACTATAGGGCGTTGCTCCACCAGTTCAAACAGTTAGGGCCTTAGAAGCCAACGCCCGAAGCATTAAATACAAAATAAATAGAACAGTTTTTCCATTGTATAAAACGAATAATTGCTACCAGTGTAAAAGTTATGGTCATTTCTACGTTCCGGGCGACCTAGGCTTCACCCTAGGCCGCTGTTCCACCAGATCGAATAGTTAGGGCCTAAGAAGTGAACGCCAGAAGCATAAAATACAAAATA
Source organism: Calliopsis andreniformis (assembly GCF_051401765.1). Lineage (NCBI taxonomy): Eukaryota > Metazoa > Arthropoda > Insecta > Hymenoptera > Andrenidae > Calliopsis > Calliopsis andreniformis. Next base: position 7,477,604 of record NW_027480428.1, read on the forward strand.
AATACAACAGTTTTTCCATCATATAAAACGAATAATTGCAACCAGTATGAAAGTTATGGTCATTTCTACTTTCCGGGCAACCTAGGCTTCACCCTAGGGCGCTGCTCCAACAGATTGTATAGTTGGGGCCTTAGAAGTCAATGCCCGAAGCATAAAATGCAATAAAAAAACAACAGTTTTTCCATCATATAACAGGAATAATTGCAACCAATTTGAAAGTGATGGTCATTTATACGTACCGGGCAACCTAGGCTTCACTCGAGGGCGTTGCTCCACCAGATCGAATAGTTAGGGCCTTAGAAGTCAATGCCCGAAGCATAAAATACGATATAAATAAAACAGTTTTTCCATCGTATAAAACGAATAATTGCTACCAGTGTGAAAGTTATGGTCATTTCTACGTTCCGCGCAACCTGGGCTTTACCCCAGGGCGTTATTCCACCAGACGGAATAGTTAGGGTTTGGAAGAAGTCAACGCCAGAAGCATAAAATACGATATAAATACAACAGCTTTTCCATCGTATATAATGTATATTTGCAAACAGTGTCAAAGTAATGGTCATTTCTACGTACCGGGCAAGCTAGGCTCCACTCTAGGGCGTTGCTCCAACAGATTGAGTAGTTAGGGCCTTAGAAGTCAATGCCCGAAGCATAAACTACAATATAAATACAACAGTTCTTCCATCATATATAACGAATAATTGCAACCAGTATGAAGGTTATGGTCATTTCTACTTCCCGGGCAACCTAGGCTTCACCCTAGGGCGTTGCTCCAACAGACTGAATTGTTAGGGCCTTAGAAGTCAATGCCCGAAGCATAAAATGCAATAAAAATACAACAGTTTTTCCATCATATAACAGGAATAGTTGCAACCAGTTTGAAAGTGATGGTCATTTCTACGTACCGGGCAACCTACGCTTCACTCGAGGGCGTTGCTCCACCAGATCGAATAGTTAGGGCCTTAGATGTCAATGCCCGAAGCATAAAATGCAATAAAAATACAACAGTTTTTCCATCATATAACAGGAATAATTGCAACCAATTTGAAAGTGATGGTCATTTCTACGTACCGGGCAACCTAGGCTTCACTCTAGGGCGTTGCTACACCAGATCGAATAGTTAGGGCCTTAGAAGTCAACGCCCGAAGCATAAAATACAGAATAAATAGAACAGTTTTTCCATCGTATAAAACGAATAATTGCTACCAGTGTGAAAGTTATGGTCATTTCTACTTTCGGGGCAACCTAGGCATCACCCTAGGGCGTTGCTCCAACAGATTGAATAGTTAGGGCCTTAGAAGTCAATGCCCGAAGCATAAAATGCAATATAAATAAAACAGTTTTTCCATCGTATAAAACGAATAATTGCTACCAGTGTGAAAGTTATGGTCATTTCTACGTTCCGCGCAACCTGGGCTTTACCCCAGGGCGTTGTTCCACCAGACGGAATAGTTAGGGTTTGTAAGAAGTCAACGCCAGAAGCATAAAATACGATATAAATACAACAGCTTTTCCATCGTATATAATGTATACTTGCAAACAGTGTCAAAGTAATGGTCATTTCTACGTACCGGGCAACCTAGGCTCCACTCTAGGGCGTTGCTCCACCAAATCGAATAGCTAGGTCCTTAGAAGTCAACGCCAGAAGCATAAAATACAATAAAGATGCAAAAGTTTTTCCATCGTATAACAGGAATAACTGCAAACAGTATGAAAGTACTGGTCATTTCTACGTTCCGGGTAACCTAGGTTTCGCGCTAGGGCGTTGCTCCACCAGATCGAATAGCTAGGGACTTAGAATTCAACGCCTTAAGAATAAAATACAATATAAGTACACCAGTTTTTCCATCGTATAAAATGAATAATTGCAACCAGTGTGAAAGTTATGGTCATTTCTACATTTCGAGCAACCTAGGCTTCACTCTAGGGCGTTGTTCCACCAGATCGAAGAGTTAGGGCCAAAGAAGTGTACGCCAGAAGCATAAAATACAATATAAATACAACAGTTTTTCCATCATATAAAACGAATAATTGCAACTAGTATGAAACTTATGGTCATTTCTACTTTCCGGGCTACCTAGGCTTCACCCTAGGGCCTTGCTCCAACAGATTGAATAGTCAGGGCCTTAGAAGTCAATGCCCAAAGCATAAAATGCATTAAAAATACAACAGTCTTTCCATCATATAACAGGAATAATTGCAACCCGTGTGAAAGTTATGGTCATTTCTACTTTCCGGGCAACCTAGGCTTCACCCTAGGGCGTTGTTCCACATGATGGAATAGTTAGGGCCTAAGAAGTCAACGCCAGAAGCATAAAATACGATATAAATACAACAGCTTTTCCATTGTATAAAACGCATAATTGCTACCAGTGTAAAAGTTATGGTCATTTCAACGTTCCGGGCAACCTAGACTTGACCCTAGGGCGTTGTTCCACCAGATCGTATAGTTCGGGCCTAAGAAGTGATCGCCAGAAGCATAAAATACAATATAAATACAACAGTTTTTCCATCGTATAAAACGAATAATTGCAACCACTATGAAACTTATGGTCATTTCTACGTTCCGGGCAACCTAGGCTTCACCCTAGGGCGTTGTTCCACCAGATCGAATAGTTCGGGCCTAAGAAGTGATCGCCAGATGCTTAAAATACAATATAAATACAACAGTTTTTCCATCATATAAAACGAATAATTGCCTCCAGTATGAAAGTTATGGTCATTTCTACTTTCCGGGCAACCTAGGCTTCACCCTAGGGCGTTGCTCCAACAGATTGAATAGTTAGGGCCTTAGAAGTCAATGCACGAAGCATAAAATGCAATAAAAATACAACAGTTTTTCCATCGTATAACAGGAATAATTGCAACCAATTTGAAAGTGATGGTCATTTATACGTACCGGGCAACCTAGGCTTCACTCGAAGGCGTTGCTCCACCAGATCGAATAGTTATGGCCTTAGAAGTCAACGCCCGAAGCATAAAATACAGAATAAATAGAACAGTTTTTCCATTGTATAAAACGAATAATTGCTACCAGTGTGAAAGTTGTGGTCATTTCTACTTTCTGGGCAACCTAGGCTTCACCCTAGGTCGTTGCTCCAACAGATTGAATAGTTAGGGCCTTAGAAGTCAATGGCCGAAGCATAAAATACAATATAAATATAACAGTTTTTCCATCGTATAAAACGAATAATAGCAACCAGTGTGAAAGTTATGGTCATTTCTACGTTCCGGGCAACCTAGGTTTCACTCTTTGGCGTTGCTCCACCAGATCAAATAGTTACGGCCTAAGAAGTCAACGCCAGAAGCATAAAATACGATAAAGATGCAACAGTTTTTCCATCGTATAAAACGAATAATTGCAACCAGTGTGATAGTAGTGGTCATTTCTACGTACCCGACAACCTAGGCTTCACTCTAGGGCGGCGCTCCAGCATATCGAATAGCTACGGCCTCAGAAGTCAACGCCTGAAGTATAAAATACAATAAAAATATAACAGTTTTTCCATCCTAGAACAGGAATAATTGCAACCCGTGTGAAAGTGATGGTCATTTCTACGTTCCAGGCAACCTGGGATACACTCTAGGGCGCTGTTCCACAAGATCGAATAGTTATGGCCTTAGAAGTCAACGCCCGAAGCATAAAATACAGAATAAATAGAACAGTTTTTCCATTGTATAAAACGAATAATTGCTACCAGTGTGAAAGTTGTGGTCATTTCTACTTTCTGGGCAACCTAGGCTTCACCCTAGGTCGTTGCTCCAACAGATTGAATAGTTAGGGCCTTAGAAGTCAATGGCCGAAGCATAAAATACAATATAAATATAACAGTTTTTCCATCGTATAAAACGAATAATAGCAACCAGTGTGAAAGTTATGGTCATTTCTACGTTCCGGGCAACCTAGGTTTCACTCTTTGGCGTTGCTCCACCAGATCGGATAGTTACGGCCTAAGAAGTCAACGCCAGAAGCATAAAATACGATAAAGATGCAACAGTTTTTCCATCGTATAAAACGAATAATTGCAACCAGTGTGATAGTAGTGGTCATTTCTACGTACCCGACAACCTAGGCTTCACTCTAGGGCGGCGCTCCAGCATATCGAATAGCTACGGCCTCAGAAGTCAACGCCTGAAGTATAAAATACAATAAAAATATAACAGTTTTTCCATCCTAGAACAGGAATAATTGCAACCCGTGTGAAAGTGATGGTCATTTCTACGTTCCAGGCAACCTGGGATACACTCTAGGGCGCTGTTCCACAAGATCGAATAGTTAGGGCCTAAGAAGGCAACGCCAGAAGCATAAAATACAATATGAATATTACAGCTTTTCCATCGTCTAAAACGAATAATAGCAACCAGTGTGAAAGTTATGGTCATTTCTACGTTACGGGCAACATAGGCTTCACCCTAGGGCGTTGCTCCACCAGATCAAACAGTTAGGGCCTTAGAAGTCAACGCCCGAAGCATTAAATACAAAATAAATAGAACAGTTTTTCCTGTGTATAAAACGAATAATTGCTACCAGTGTGAAAGTTATGGTCATTGCTACGTTCCGCGCAACCTAGGTTTCCCTCCAGGGCGTTGTTCCACCAGATCGAATAGTTACGGCCTAAGAAGTCAACGCCAGAAGAATAAAATACGATAAAGATGCAACAGTTTTTCCATCGTACAAAACGAATAATTGCAACCAGTGTGAAAGTTATGGTCATTTCTACTTTACGGGCAACCTAGGCTTCACCCTAGGGCGTTGTTCCACATGATGGAATAGTTAGGGCCTAAGAAGTCAACGCCAGAAGCATAAAATACGATATAAATACAAGTGCTTTTCCATCGTATAAAACGAATAATTGCAACCAGTTTGAAAGTGATGGTCATTTCTACGTACCGGGCAACCTAGGCTTCACTCTAGGGCGTTGCTCCACCAGATCAAACAGTTAGGGCCTTAGAAGTCAACGCCCGAAGCATAAAATACAAGATAAATAGAAGAGTGTTTCCATTGTATAAAACGAATAATTGCTACCAGTGTAAAAGTTATGGTCATTTCTACGTTCCGGGCTACCTAGGCTTTACCCCAGGGCGTTGTTCCACCAGATCGAAAAGTTCGGGCCTAAGATGTGAACGCCCGAAGAATAAAATACAATATAAATATAACAGTTTTTCCATCGTATAAAACGAATAATAGCAACCAGTGTGAAAGTTATGGTCATTACTACGTTCCGGGCAACCTAGGCTTCACTCTAGGGCGTTGCTCCACCAGATCAAACAGTTAGGGCCTTAGAAGTCGACGCCCGAAGCATAAAATACAAGATAAATAGAAGAGTTTTTCCATTGTATAAAACGAATAATTGCTACCAGTGTAAAAGTTATGGTCATTTCTACGTTCCGGGCTACCTAGGCTTCACCCTAAGCCGTTGTTCCACCAGATCGAATAGTTAGGGCCTAAGGAGTGAACGCCAGAAGCATAAAATACAATATAAATACAACAGTTTTTCCATCATATAAAACGAATAATTGCAACCAGTACGAAAGTTATGGTCATTTCCACTTTTCGGGCAACCTAGGCTTCACCCTGGGGCGTTGCTCCAACAGATTGAATAGTTTGGGCCTTAGAAGTCAATGCCCGAAGCATAAAATGCAATAAAAATACAACAGTTTTTCCATCGTATAACAGGATTAATTGCAACCAGTTTGAAAGTGATGGTCATTTCTACTTTCCGAGCAACCTAGGCTTCACCCTAGGGCGCTGCTCCAACAGATTGAATAGTTAGGGACTGGGAACTCAACGCCCCAACCATAAAATGCAAAAAAAATACAACAGTGTTTCCATCATATAACAGGAATAATTGCAACCAGTTTGAAAGTGATGGACATTTCTACGTTCCGAGCACCCTAGGCGTCACTCTAGGGCGTTGCTCCACCAGATCAAATAGTTACGGCCTTAGAAGTCAGCGCCAGAAGCATAAAATACGATATAAATACAACAGTTTTTCCATCGTATAAAACGAATAATTGCTGCCAGTGTGAAAGTTATGGTCATTTCTACTTGCCGGGCTACATAGGCTTCACCCTAGTGCGTTGTTCCACCTGATGGAATAGTTAGGGCCTTAGAAGTCAACACCCGAAGCATAAAATACAAAATAAATAGAACAGTTTTTCCATTGTATAAAACGAATAATTGCTACCAGTGTAAAATTTATGGTCAATTCTACGTTCCGGGCAACCTAGGCTTCACCCTAGGGCGTTGTTCCATCAGATCGAATAGTTCGGGCCTAAGAAGTGAACGCCAGAAGAGTAAAATACAATTTAAATATAACAGTTTTTCCATCGTATAAAACGAATAATAGCAACCAGTGTGAAAGTTGTGGTCAGTTCTACGTTCCGGGCAACCTAGGTTTCACTCTAGGGCGTCGCTCCACCAGATGAAACAGTTAGAGCCTTAGAAGCAAACGCCCGAAGCATTAAATGCAAAATAAATAGAACAGTTTTTCCATTGTATAAAACGAATAATTGCTACCAGTGTGAAAGTTATGGTCATTTCTACTTTCCGGGCAACCTAGGCTTCACCCTAGGGCGTTGTTCCACCTGATGGAATAGTTAGGGCCCAAGAAGTCAACGCCAGAAGCATAAAATACGATATAAATACAACAGCTTTTCCATCGTATAAAACGAATAATTGCAACCAGTTTGAAAGTGATGGTCATTTCTACGTACCGGGCAACCTAGGCTTCACTATAGGGCGTTGCTCCACCAGGTCAAACAGTTAGGGCCTTAGAAGCCAACGCCCGAAGCATTAAATACAAAATAAATAGAACAGTTTTTCCATTGTATAAAACGAATAATTGCTACCAGTGTAAAAGTTATGGTCATTTGTACAATTCGAGCAACCTAGGCTTCACTCTAGGGCGTTGTTCCACCAGATCGAATAGTTAGGGCCTTAGAAGTGAACGCCAGAAGCATAAAATACAATATAAATACAACAGTTTTTCCATCATATAAAACGAATAATTGCAACCAGTATGAAAGTTATGGTCATTTCTACTTTCCGGGCAACCTAGGCTTCACCCTAGGGCGCTGCTCCAACAGATTGTATAGTTAGGGCCTTAGAAGTCAATGCCCGAAGCATAAAATGCAATAAAAATACAACAGTTTTTCCGTCATATAACAGGAATAATTGCAACCAATTTGAAAGTGATGGTCATTTCTACGTACCGGGCAACCTAGGCTTCACTCGAGGGCGTTGCTCCACCAGATCGAATAGTTAGGGCTTTAGAAGTCACTGCCCGAAGCATAAAATACAAGATAAATAGAACAGTTTTTCCATCGTATAAAACGAATAATTGCTGCCAGTGTGAAAGTTATGGTCATTTCTACTTGCCGGGCAACCTAGGCTTCACGCTAGGGCGTTGTTCCGCCTGATGGAATAGTTAGGGCCTAAGAAGTCAACGCCAGAAGCATAAAATACGATATAAATACAACAGTTTTTCCATCGTATAAAACGAATAATTGCAACCAGTGTGAAAGTTATGGTCATTTCTACGTTCCGGGCAACCTAGGTTTCACTCTTTGGCGTTGCTCCACCAGATCGAATAGTTACGGCCTAAGAAGTCAACGCCAGAAGCATAAAATACGATAAAGATGCAACAGTTTTTCCATCGTATAAAACGAATAATTGCAACCAGTGTGATAGTAGTGGTCATTTCTACGTACCCGACAACCTAGGCTTCACTCTAGGGCGGCGCTCCAGCATATCGAATAGCTACGGCCTCAGAAGTCAACGCCTGAAGTATAAAATACAATAAAAATATAACAGTTTTTCCATCCTAGAACAGGAATAATTGCAACCCGTGTGAAAGTGATGGTCATTTCTACGTTCCAGGCAACCTGGGATACACTCTAGGGCGCTGTTCCACAAGATCGAATAGTTAGGGCCTAAGAAGGCAACGCCAGAAGCATAAAATACAATATGAATATTACAGCTTTTCCATCGTCTAAAACGAATAATAGCAACCAGTGTGAAAGTTATGGTCATTTCTACGTTACGGGCAACATAGGCTTCACCCTAGGGCGTTGCTCCACCAGATCAAACAGTTAGGGCCTTAGAAGTCAACGCCCGAAGCATTAAATACAAAATAAATAGAACAGTTTTTCCTGTGTATAAAACGAATAATTGCTACCTGTGTGAAAGTTATGGTCATTGCTACGTTCCGCGCAACCTAGGTTTCCCTCCAGGGCGTTGTTCCACCAGATCGAATAGTTACGGCCTAAGAAGTCAACGCCAGAAGAATAAAATACGATAAAGATGCAACAGTTTTTCCATCGTACAAAACGAATAATTGCAACCAGTGTGAAAGTTATGGTCATTTCTACTTTACGGGCAACCTAGGCTTCACCCTAGGGCGTTGTTCCACATGATGGAATAGTTAGGGCCTAAGAAGTCAACGCCAGAAGCATAAAATACGATATAAATACAAGTGCTTTTCCATCGTATAAAACGAATAATTGCAACCAGTTTGAAAGTGATGGTCATTTCTACGTACCGGGCAACCTAGGCTTCACTCTAGGGCGTTGCTCCACCAGATCAAACAGTTAGGGCCTTAGAAGTCAACGCCCGAAGCATAAAATACAAGATAAATAGAAGAGTGTTTCCATTGTATAAAACGAATAATTGCTACCAGTGTAAAAGTTATGGTCATTTCTACTTGCCGGGCAACCTAGGCTTCACCCTAGGGCGTTGCTCCAACAGACTGAATTGTTAGGGCCTTAGAAGTCAATGCCCGAAGCATAAAATGCAATAAAAATACAACAGTTTTTCCATCGTATAACACGGTTAATTGCAACCAGTTTGAAAGTTATGGTCATTTCTACCTTCCGGGCAACCCAGGCTTCACACTAGGCCGTTGCTCCACTAGATCGAATAGCTAGGGCCTTAGAAGTCAACGCCAGAAGCATAAAATACAATATAAATACAACACATTTTCCATCGTATAAAGCGAATAATTGCAACCAGTATGAAACTTACGGTCATTTCTACTTTCCGAGCAACCTACACATCACCCTAGGGCGATGCTCCAACAGATTGAATAGTTAGGGCTTTAGAAGTCAACGCCCGATTCATAAAATGCAATAAAAATACAACAGTGTTTCCGTCATATAACAGGAATAATTGCAACCAGTTTGAAAGTGATGGCCAATTCTACGTTCCGGGCAACCTAGGCTTCACTCTAGGGCGTTGCTCCACCAGATCGGATAGTTAGGGCCTTAGAAGTCAACGCCCGAAGCATAAAATACAGAATAAATAGAACAGTTTATCCATCGTATAAAACGAATAATTGCTGCCAGTGTGAAAGTTATGGTCATTTCTACTTTCCGGGCAACCTAGGCTTCACCCTAGGGCGTTGCTCCAACAGATTGAATAGTTAGGGCCATAGAAGTCAATGCCCGAAGCATAAAATACGATATAAATAAAACAGTTTTTCCATCGTATAAAACGAATAATTGCTACCAGTGTGAAAGTTATGGTCATTTCTACGTTCCGCGCAACCTGGGCTTTACCCCAGGGCGTTGTTCCACCAGATCGAATAGTTCGGGCCGAAGAAGTGATCGCCAGAAGCATAAAATACAATATAAATACAACAGTTTTTCCATCGTTTAAAACGAATAATTGCAACCGCAATGAAACTTATGGTCATTTCTACGTTCCGGGCAACCTAGGCTTCACTCTACGGCGTTCTTCCACCACATCGAATAGCTACGGCCTCAGAAGTCAACACCTGAAGTCTAAAATACAATAAAAATACAACAGTCTTTCCATCCTATAAAACGAATGATTGCAACCAGTGTGAAAGTAATGGTCATTTCTACATTCCGAGCAACCTAGGCTTCACGCTAGGGCGCAGCTGCACCAGATCGAATAGTTAGGTCCTTAGATGTCAACGCCAGAAGCATAAAATACGATATAAATACAACAGCTTTTCCATTGTATAAAAGGAGTAATTGCAAACAGTGTGAAGGTTATGGTCATTTCTACTTGCCGGACAACCTAGGCTTCACCCTAGGGCGTTGCTCCAACAGACTGAATTGTTAGGGCCTTAGAAGTCAATGCCCGAAGCATAAAATGCAATAAAAATACAACAGTTTTTCCATCATATAACAGGAATAATTGCAACCAGGTTGAAATTGATGGTCATTTCTACGTACCGGGCAACCTACGCTTCACTCGAGGTCGTTGCTCCACCAGATCGAATAGCTAGGGCCTTAGAAGTCAACGCCCGAAGCATAAAATACAAGATAAATAGAACAGTTTTTCCATCGTATTAAACGAATAATTGCTGCCAGTGTGAAAGTTATGGTCATTTCTACTTGCCGGGCAACCTAGGCTTCACCCTAGGGCGTTGTTCCACCTGATGGAATAGTTAGGGCCTTAGAAGTCAACGCCCGAAGCATAAAATACAAAATAAATACAACAGTTTTTCCATTGTATAAAACGAATAATTGCTACCAGTGTAAAATCTATGGTCAATTCTACGTTCCGGGCAACCTAGGCTTCACCCTAGGGCGATGTTCCACCAGACCGAATAGTTCGGGCCTAAGAAGTGAACGCCAGAAGAGTAAAATACAATTTAAATATAACAGTTTTTCCATCGTATAAAACGAATAATAGCAACTAGTGTGAAAGTTGGGGTCAGTTCTACGTTCCGGGCAACCTAGGTTTCACTCTAGGGCGTCGCTCCACCAGATCAAACAGTTAGGGCCTTAGAAGCCAACGCCCGAAGCATTAAATACAAAATAAATAGAACAGTTTTTCCATTGTATAAAACGAATAATTGCTACCAGTGTAAAAGTTATGTTCATGTCTACGTTCCGGGCAACCTAGGCTTCACCCTAGGCCGTTGTTCCACCAGGTCGAATAGTTAGGGCCTAAGAAGTGAACGCCAGAAGCATAAAATACAATATAAATACAACAGTTTTCCATCATATAAAACGAATAATTGGAACCAGTATGAAAGTTATGGCCATTTCTACGTTCCGAGCACCCTAGGCGTCACTCTTGGGCGTTGCTCCACCAGATCGAATAGTTATGGACTTAGAAGTCATCGCCAGAAGCATAAAATAGGATATAAATACAACAGCTTTTCCATCGTATAAAACGAATAATTGCTACCAGTGTGAAAGTTATGGTCATTTCTACTTTCCGGGCAACCTAGGCTTCACCCTAGGGCGTTGTTCCACCTGATGGAATAGTTAGGGCCCAAGGAGTCAACGCCAGAAGCATAAAATACGAAATAAATACAACAGCTTTTCCATCGTATAAAACGAATAATTGCAACCAGTTTGAAAGTGATGGTCATTTCTACGTTCCGCGCAACCTGGGCTTTACCCCAGGGCGTTGTTCCACCAGATCGAATAGTTCGGGCCGAAGAAGTGATCGCCAGAAGCATAAAATACAATATAAATACAACAGTTTTTCCATCGTTTAAAACGAATAATTGCAACCGCAATGAAACTTATGGTCATTTCTACGTTCCGGGCAACCTAGGCTTCACTCTACGGCGTTCTTCCACCACATCGAATAGCTACGGCCTCAGAGGTCAACACCTGAAGTCTAAAATACAATAAAAATACAACAGTCTTTCCATCCTATAACAGGAATAATTGCAACCCGTGTGAAGGTGATGGTCATTTCTGCGTTCCAGGCAACCTAGGCTTCACGCTAGGGCGTTGTTCCACCAGATCGAATAGTTAGGGCCTAAGAAGTCAACGCCAGAAGCATAAAATACGATATAAATACAACAACTTTTCCATCGTATAAAACGAATAATTGCAACCAGTTTGAAAGTGATGGTCATTTCTACGTACCGGGCAACCTAGGCTTCACTCGAGGGCGTTGCTCCAACAGATTGAATAGTTAGGGCCTTAGAAGTCAATGCCAGAAGCATAAAATACGATATAAATAAAACAGTTTTTCCATCGTATACCCCGAATAATTGCTACCAGTGTGAAAGTTATGGTCATTTCTACGTTCCGCGCAACCTGGGATTTACCCCAGGGCGTTGTTCCACCAGACGGAATAGTTATGGTTTGGAAGAAGTCAACGCCAGAAGCATAAAATACGATATAAATACAACAGCTTTTCCATCGTATATAATGTATATTTGCAAACAGTGTCAAAGTAATGGTCATTTCTACGTACCGGGCAAGCTAGGCTCCACTCTAGGGCGTTGCTGCACCAAACCGAATAGCTAGGTCCTTAGAAGTCAAAGCCAGAGGCATAAAATACAGTATAAATACAACAGCTTTTCCATCCTATAAAACGAATGATTGCAACCAGTGTGAAAGTAATGGTCATTTCTACATTCCGAGCAACCTAGGCTTCACGCTAGGGCGCAGATGCACCAGATCGAATAGTTAGGTCCTTAGATGTCAACGCCAGAAGCATAAAATACGATATAAATACAACAGCTTTTCCATTGTATAAATGGAGTAATTGCAAACAGTGTGAAGGTTATGGTCATTTCTACTTGCCGGGCAACCTAGGCTTCACCCTAGGGCGTTGCTCCAACAGACTGAATTGTTAGGGCCTTAGAAGTCAATGCCCGAAGCATAAAATGCAATAAAAATACAACAGTTTTTCCATCGTATAACACGGTTAATTGCAACCAGTTTGAAAGTTATGGTCATTTCTACCTTCCGGGCAACCCAGGCTTCACACTAGGCCGTTGCTCCACTAGATCGAATAGCTAGGGCCTTAGAAGTCAACGCCAGAAGCATAAAATACAATATAAATACAACACATTTTCCATCGTATAAAGCGAATAATTGCAACCAGTATGAAACTTACGGTCATTTCTACTTTCCGAGCAACCTACACATCACCCTAGGGCGATGCTCCAACAGATTGAATAGTTAGGGCCTTAGAAGTCAACGCCCGATGCATAAACTGCAATAAAAATACAACAGTGTTTCCATCATATAACAGGAATAATTGCAACCAGTTTGAAAGTGATGGCCAATTCTACGTTCCGGGCAACCTAGGCTTCACTCTAGGGCGTTGCTCCACCAGGTCGGATAGTTAGTGCCTTAGAAGTCAACGCCCGAAGCATAAAATACAGAATAAATAGAACAGTTTTTCCATCGTATATAACGAATAATTGCAACCAGTTTGAAAGTGATGGTCATTTCTACGTACCGGACAACCTAGGCTTCACTATAGGGCGTTGCTCCACCAGGTCGGATAGTTAGTGCCTTAGAAGTCAACGCCCGAAGCATAAAATACAGAATAAATAGAACAGTTTTTCCATCGTATAAAACGAATAATTGCAACCAGTTTGAAAGTGATGGTCATTTCTACGTACCGGGCAACCTAGGCTTCACTATAGGGCGTTGCTCCACCAGTTCAAACAGTTAGGGCCTTAGAAGCCAACGCCCGAAGCATTAAATACAAAATAAATAGAACTGTTTTTCCATTGTATAAAACGAATAATTGCTACCAGTGTAAAAGTTATGGTCATTTGTACAATTCGAGCAACCTAGGCTTCACTCTAGGGCGTTGTTCCACCAGATCGAATAGTTAGGGCCTTAGAAGTGAACGCCAGAAGCATAAAATACAATATAAATACAACAGTTTTTCCATCATATAAAACGAATAATTGCAACCAGTATGAAAGTTATGGTCATTTCTACTTTCCGGGCAACCTAGGCTTCACCCTAGGGCGCTGCTCCAACAGATTGTATAGTTAGGGCCTTAGAAGTCAATGCCCGAAGCATAAAATGCAATAAAAATACAACAGTTTTTCCATCATATAACAGGAATAATTGCAACCAATTTGAAAGTGATGGTCATTTCTACGTACCGGGCAACCTAGGCTTCACTCGAGGGCGTTGCTCAACCAGATCGAATAGTTAGGGCTTTAGAAGTCACTGCCCGAAGCATAAAATACAAGATAAATAGAACAGTTTTTCCATCGTATAAAACGAATAATTGCTGCCAGTGTGAAAGTTATGGTCATTTCTACTTGCCGGGCAACCTAGGCTTCACGCTAGGGCGTTGTTCCGCCTGATGGAATAGTTAGGGCCTAAGAAGTCAACGCCAGAAGCATAAAATACGATATAAATACAACAGTTTTTCCATCGTATAAAACGAATAATTGCAACCAGTGTGAAAGTAATGGTCATTTCTACGTTCCGAGCACCCTAGGCGTCACTCTAGGGCGTTGCTCCACCACATCTAATAGCTACGGCCTTAGAAGTCAACGCCAGAGGCATAAAATGCAGTATAAATACAACAGCTTTTCCATCGTATAAAACGAATGATTGCAACCAGTGTGAAACTAATGGTCATTTCTACATTCCGAGCAACCTAGGCTTCACGCTAGGGCGCTGCTGCACCAGATCGAATAGTTAGGGCCTTAGAAGTCAACGCCCGAGGCATAAAATACAAAATAAATAGAACAGTTTTTCCATTGTATAAAACGAATAATTGCTACCAGTGTAAACGTTATGGTCAATTCTACGTTCCGGGCAACCTAGGCTTCACCCTAGGGCGTTGTTCCAGCAGATCGAATAGTTCGGGCCTAAGAAGTGAACGCCAGAAGAATAAAATACAATATAAATATAACAGTTTTTCCATCGTATAAAACGAATAATAGCAACCAGTGCGAAAGTTGTGGTCATTGCTACGTTCCGGGCAACCTAGGTTTCACTCTAGGGCGTCGCTCCACCAGATCAAACTGTTAGGGCCCTAGAAGCCAACGCCCGAAGCATTATATACAAAATAGATAGAACAGTTTTTCCATTCTATAAAACGAATAATTGCTACCAGTGTAAAAGTTATGGTCATTTCTACGTTCCGGGCAACCTAGGCTTCACCCTAGGCCGTTGTTCCACCAGATCGAATAGTTAGGGCCTAAGAAGTGAACGCCAGAAGCATAAAATACAATATAAATACAACAGTTTTTCCATCATATAAAACGAATAATTGCAACCAGTATGAAAGTTATGGTCATTTCTACTTTCCGGGCAACCTAGGCTTCACCCTAGGGCGTTGCTCCAGCAGATTGAATAGTTAGGGCCTTAGAAGTCAATGCCCGAAGCATAAAATGCAATAAAAATACAACAGTTTTTCCATCGTATAACAGGATTAATTGCAACCAGTTTGAAAGTGACGGTCATTTCTACGTTCCGGGCAACCTAGGCTTCACTCTAGGGCGTTGCTCCACCAGATCAAACAGTTAGGGCCTTAGAAGTCAACGCCCGAAGCATAAAATACAAAATAAATACAACAGATTTTCCATTGTACAAAACGAATAATTGCTACCAGTGTAAAAGTTATGGTCATTTCAACGTTCCGGGCAACCTAGGCTTCACCCTAGGGCGTTGTTCCACCAGATCGAATAGTTCGGGCCTAAGAAGTGATCGCCAGAAGCATAAAATACAATATAAATACAACAGTTTTTCCATCGTATAAAACGAATAATTGCAACCACTATTAAACTTATGTTCATTTCTACGTTCCGGGCAACCTAGGCTTCACTCTATGGCGTTCTTCCACCACATCGAACAGCTACGGCCTCAGAGGTCAACACCTGAAGTCTAAAATACATTAAAAATACAACAGTCTTTCCATCCTATAACAGGAATAATTGCATCCCGTGTGAAGGTGATGGTCATATCTGGGTTCCAGGCAACCTACGCTTCACTCTAGGGCGTTGTTCCACCAGATCGAATAGTTAGGGCCTAAGAAGTCAACGCCAGAAGCATAAAATACGATAAAGATACAACAGTTTTTCCATCGTATAAAACGAATAATTGCAACCAGTGTGATAGTAGTGGTCATTTCTACGTACCGGACAACCTAGGCTTCACTCTAGGGCGGCGCTCCAGCATATCGAATAGCTACGGCCTCAGAAGTCAACGCCTGAAGTATAAAATACAATAAAAATATAACAGTTTTTCCATCCTAGAACAGGAATAATTGCAACCCGTGTGAAAGTGATGGTCATTTTTACGTTCCAGGCAACCTAGGCTACACTCTAGGGCGTTGTTCCACAAGATCGAATAGTTAGGGCCTAAGAAGGCAACGCCAGAAGCATAAAATACAATATGAATATTACAGCTTTTCCATCGTCTAAAACGAATAACAGCAACCAGTGTGAAAGTTATGGTCATTTCTACGTTACGGGCAACATAGGCTTCACCCTAGGGCGTTGCTCCACCAGATCAAACCGTTAGGGCCTTAGAAGTCAACGCCCGAAGCATTAAATACAAAATAAATAGAACAGTTTTTCCTGTGTATAAAACGAATAATTGCTACCAGTGTGAAAGTTATGGTCATTGCTACGTTCCGCGCAACCTAGGTTTCCCTCCAGGGCGTTGTTCCACCAGATCGAATAGTTACGGCCTAAGAAGTCAACGCCAGACGCATAAAATACAATATAAATATAACAGTTTTTCCATCGTATAAAACGAATAATAGCAACCAGTGTGAAAGTTATGGTCATTTCTACGTTCCGGGCAACCTAGGTTTCACTCTAGGGCGTTGCTACACCAGATCAGACAGTTAGGGCCTTAGAAGTCAACGCCCGAAGCATAAAATACAAAATAAATAGAACAGTTTTTCCATTGTATAAAACGAATAATTGCAACCACTATGAAACTTATGGTCATTTCTACGTTCCGGGCAACCTAGGCTTCACTCTATGGCGTTCTTCCACCACATCGAACAGGTACGGCCTCAGAAGTCAACACCTGAAGTCTAAAATACAATCAAAATACAACAGTCTTTCAATCCTATAACAGGACTAATTGCAACCCGGGTGAAGGTGATGGTCATATCTGCGTTCCAGGCAACCTACGCTTCACTCTACGGCGTTGCTCCACCAGGTCGAATAGTTAGTGCCTTAGAAGTCAACGCCAGAAGCATAAAATACAATATAAATACAACAGTTTTTCCATCGTATAAATCGAATAGTTGCTACCCGTATGGAAGTGATGGTCATTTCTACGTTCCGGGCAACCTAGGCCTCACTCTAGGGTGTTGTTCCACCAGATTCAATAGTTGGGCCAAAGAAATCAACGCCAGAAGCATAAAATACAATATAAATATAACAGTTTTTCCATCGTATAAAACGAATAATAGCAACCAGTGTGAAAGTTATGGTCATTTCTACGTTTCGGGCAACCTAGGCTTCACCCCAGGGCGTTGTTCCACCAGATCGAATAGTTAGGGCCTAGGAAGTGAACACCAGCAGCATAAAATAAATATAAATACAACAGCTTTTCCTTCGTATAAAACGAATAATGGTAACCAGTGTGAAAGTTATGGTCATTTCTACGTTCCGGTCAACCTAGGCTTCACTCTAGGACGTTGCTCCACCGGATCGAATAGTTAGGGCCTTAGAAGTCAACGCCCGAAGCATAAAATACAATATAAGTACAACAGTTTTTGCATCGTATAAAATGAATAATTGCAAACAGTGTGAAAGTAATGGTCATTTCTACGTTCCGGTCAACCTAGGCGTCACTCTAGGGCGTTGCTCCTCCACATCTAATAGCTACGGCTTTAGAAGTCAACGCCAGAAGCATAAAATACGATATAAATACAACAGCTTTTCCATCGTACAAAACGATTAATGGCAACCAGTGTGAATGTGATGGTCATTTCTACTTTCCGGGCAACCTAGGCTACACCCTAGGGCGTTGCTCCAGCAGATTGAATAGTTAGGGCCTTAGAAGTCAATGCCCGAAGCGTAAAATGCAATAAAAATACAACAGTTTTTCCATCATATAACAGGAGTAATTGCAACCAGTTTGAAAGTGATGGTCATTTCTACGTTCCGGACAACCTCGGCTTCACTCTAGGGCGTTGCTCCACCAGATCGAATAGTTAGTGCCTTAGAAGGCAACGCCAGAAGCATAATATAGAATATAAATATAACAGTTTTTCCATCGTATAAAACGAATAATTTCAACCAGTGTGAATGTTATGGTCATTTTTACATTCCGAGCAACCTAGGCTTCACTCTAGGGCGTTGATCCACCAGATAGAATAGTTAGGGCCTTAGAAGTCAACGCCAGAAGCATAAAATTCAATAAACATGCAACAGTTTTTCCATCCTATAACAGGAGTAGCTGCAAACAGTGTGAAAGTACTGGTCATTTCTACGTTCCGGGTAACCTAGGCTTCACTCTAGGGCGTTGTTCCACCAGATCGAACTGTTAGGGCCTCAGAAGCCAACGCCTGAAGCATAAAATACAACATAAATACAACAGATTTTCCATCGTATATAATGTATATTTGCAAACAGTGTGAAAGTAATGGTCATTTCCATGTTCCGGGCAACCTAGTCCACACTCTAGGGCGTTGTTCCACCAGATCGAATAGTTAGGGCCTAATAAGTCAACGCCAGAAGAATAAAATACAATATAAGTTCAAAAGTTTTTCCATCGTATAAAATGAATAATTGCAAACATTGTGAAAGTAATGGTCATTTCTACGTTCCGGGCAACCTAGGCGTCACTCTAGGGCGTTGCTCCACCACACCTAATAGCTACGGCCTTAGAAGTCAACCCCAGATGAATAAAATACAATAAAGATGCCACAGCTTTTCCATCGTATAAAACGAATAATTGCAACCAGTGTGAAAGTTATGGTCATTTCTACTTTCCGGGCAACCTAGGCTTCACCCTAGGCCGTTGTTCCACCAGATCGAATAGTTAGGGCCTAAGAAGTGAACGCCAGAAGCATAAAATACAATATAAATACAACAGTTTTTCCATCATATAAAACGAATAATTGCAACCAGTATGAAAGGTATGGTCATTTCTACTTTCCGGGCAACCTAGGCTTCACCCTAGGGCGCTGCTCCAACAGATTGTATAGTTAGGGCCTTAGAAGTCAATGCCCGAAACATATAATGCAATAAAAATACAACAGTATTTCCATCGTATAAAACGAATAATTGCAACCAGTTTGAAAGTGATGGTCATTTCTACGTACCGGGCAACCTAGGCTTCACTCTAGGGCGTTGCTCCACCAGATCAAACAGTTAGGGCCTTAGAAGTCAACGCCCGAAGCATAAAATACAAAATAAATAGAACAGTTTTTCGATTGTATAAAACGAATAATTGCTACCAGTGTAAAAGTTATGGTCATTTCTACGTTCCGGGCAACCTAGGCTTCACCCTAGGGCGTCGTTCCACCAAATCGAATAGTTCGGGCCTAAGGAGTGAACGCCAGAAGAATAAAATACAATATAAATATAACAGTTTTTCCATCGTATAAAACGAATAGTAGCAACCAGTGTGAAAGTTATGGTCATTTCTACGTTCCGGGTAACCTAGGTTTCACTCTAGGGCGTTGCTCCACCAGATCGAATAGTTACGGCCTTAGAAGTCAACGCCAGAAGCATAAAATACGATATAAATATAACAACTTTTCCATCGTATAAAACGAATAATTGCAACCAGTTTGAAGGTGTTGGTCATTTCTACGTATCGGGCAACCTAGGCTTCACTCTAGTGCGTTGCTCCACCAGACGAAACAGTTAGGGCCTTAGAAGTCAACGCCCGAAGCATAAAATACAAAATAAATAGAACAGTTATTCCATTGTATAAAACGCATAATTGCTACCAGTGTAAAAGTTATGGTCATTTCTACGTTCCGGGCAACCTAGGCTTCACCCTAGGGCGTTGCTCCAACAGATTGAATAGTTAGGGTCTTAGAAGTCAACGCCCGAAGCATAAAATACAAGGTAAATAGAACAGTTTTTCCATCGTATAAAACGAATAATTGCTACCAGTGTAAAAGTTATGGTCAATTCTACGTTCCGGGCAACCTAGGCTTCACCCTAGGCCGTTGTGCCACCAGATCGAATAGTTAGGGCCTAAGAAGTGAACGCCAGAAGCATAAAATAAGATATAAATACAACAGGTTTTCCATCATATAAAACGAATAATAGCAACCAGTATGAAAGTTATGGTCATTTCTACTTTCCGGGCAACCTAGGCTTCACCCTAGGGCGTTGCTTCACCAGAACGAATAGTTAGGTCCTTAGAAGACAACGCCAGAAGCCTAAAATACGATATAAATACAACAGCTTTTCCATCGTATAAAAGGAATAATTGCAAACGGTGTGAAAGTAATGGTCATTTCTACGTTCCGGGCAACCTAGGCTTCACCCTAGGCCGTTGTTCCACCAGATCGAATAGTTAGGGCCTAAGAAGTGAACGCCAGAAGCATAAAATACAAGATAAATAGAACAGTTTTTCCATCGTATAAAACGAATAATAGCAACCAGTGTGAAAGTTATGGTCATTTCTACGTTCCGGGCAACCTAGGCTTCACCCTAGGGCGTTGCTCCTACAGATTGAATAGTTAGGGCCTAAGAAGTCAACGCCAGAAGCATAAAATACGATATACATACAACAGCTTTTCCATCGTATAAAACGAATAATTGCAACCCGTTTGAAAGTGATGGTCATTTCTACGTACCGGGCAACCTAGGCTTCACTCTAGGGCGTTGCTCCACCAGATCAAACAGTTAGGGCCTTAGAAGTCAACGCCCGAAGCATAAAATACAAAATAAATAGAACAGTTTTTCGATTGTATAAAACGAATAATTGCTACCAGTGTAAAAGTTATGGTCATTTCTACGTTCCGGGCAACCTAGGCTTCACCCTAGGGCGTCGTTCCACCAAATCGAATAGTTCGGGCCTAAGGAGTCAACGCCAGAAGAATAAAATACAATATAAATATAACAGTTTTTCCATCGTATAAAACGAATAGTAGCAACCAGTGTGAAAGTTATGGTCATTTCTACGTTCCGGGTAACCTAGGTTTCACTCTAGGGCGTTGCTCCACCAGATCGAATAGTTACGGCCTTAGAAGTCAACGCCAGAAGCATAAAATACGATATAAATATAACAACTTTTCCATCGTATAAAACGAATAATTGCAACCAGTTTGAAGGTGTTGGTCATTTCTACGTATCGGGCAACCTAGGCTTCACTCTAGTGCGTTGCTCCACCAGACGAAACAGTTAGGGCCTTAGAAGTCAACGCCCGAAGCATAAAATACAAAATAAATAGAACAGTTATTCCATTGTATAAAACGCATAATTGCTACCAGTGTAAAAGTTATGGTCATTTCTACGTTCCGGGCAACCTAGGCTTCACCCTAGGGCGTTGCTCCAACAGATTGAATAGTTAGGGTCTTAGAAGTCAACGCCCGAAGCATAAAATACAAGGTAAATAGAACAGTTTTTCCATCGTATAAAACGAATAATTGCTACCAGTGTAAAAGTTATGGTCAATTCTACGTTCCGGGCAACCTAGGCTTCACCCTAGGCCGTTGTGCCACCAGATCGAATAGTTAGGGCCTAAGAAGTGAACGCCAGAAGCATAAAATAAGATATAAATACAACAGGTTTTCCATCATATAAAACGAATAATAGCAACCAGTATGAAAGTTATGGTCATTTCTACTTTCCGGGCAACCTAGGCTTCACCCTAGGGCGTTGCTTCACCAGAACGAATAGTTAGGTCCTTAGAAGACAACGCCAGAAGCCTAAAATACGATATAAATACAACAGCTTTTCCATCGTATAAAAGGAATAATTGCAAACGGTGTGAAAGTAATGGTCATTTCTACGTTCCGGGCAACCTAGGCTTCACCCTAGGCCGTTGTTCCACCAGATCGAATAGTTAGGGCCTAAGAAGTGAACGCCAGAAGCATAAAATACAAGATAAATAGAACAGTTTTTCCATCGTATAAAACGAATAATAGCAACCAGTGTGAAAGTTATGGTCATTTCTACGTTCCGGGCAACCTAGGCTTCACCCTAGGGCGTTGCTCCTACAGATTGAATAGTTAGGGCCTAAGAAGTCAACGCCAGAAGCATAAAATACGATATACATACAACAGCTTTTCCATCGTATAAAACGAATAATTGCAACCCGTTTGAAAGTGATGGTCATTTCTACGTACCGGGCAACCTAGGCTTCACTCTAGGGCGTTGCTCCACCAGATCAAACAGTTAGGGCCTTAGAAGTCAACGCCCGAAGCATAAAATACAAAATAAATAGAACAGTTTTTCGATTGTATAAAACGAATAATTGCTACCAGTGTAAAAGTTATGGTCATTTCTACGTTCCGGGCAACCTAGGCTTCACCCTAGGGCGTCGTTCCACCAAATCGAATAGTTCGGGCCTAAGGAGTGAACGCCAGAAGAATAAAATACAATATAAATATAACAGTTTTTCCATCGTATAAAACGAATAGTAGCAACCAGTGTGAAAGTTATGGTCATTTCTACGTTCCGGGTAACCTAGGTTTCACTCTAGGGCGTTGCTCCACCAGATCGAATAGTTACGGCCTTAGAAGTCAACGCCAGAAGCATAAAATACGATATAAATACAACAACTTTTCCATCGTATAAAACGAATAATTGCAACCAGTTTGAAGGTGTTGGTCATTTCTACGTATCGGGCAACCTAGGCTTCACTCTAGTGCGTTGCTCCACCAGACGAAACAGTTAGGGCCTTAGAAGTCAACGCCCGAAGCATAAAATACAAAATAAATAGAACAGTTATTCCATTGTATAAAACGCATAATTGCTACCAGTGTAAAAGTTATGGTCATTTCTACGTTCCGGGCAACCTAGGCTTCACCCTAGGGCGTTGCTCCAACAGATTGAATAGTTAGGGTCTTAGAAGTCAACGCCCGAAGCATAAAATACAAGGTAAATAGAACAGTTTTTCCATCGTATAAAACGAATAATTGCTACCAGTGTAAAAGTTATGGTCAATTCTACGTTCCGGGCAACCTAGGCTTCACCCTAGGCCGTTGTTCCACCAGATCGAATAGTTAGGGCCTAAGAAGAGAACGCCAGAAGCATAAAATAAGATATAAATACAACAGGTTTTCTATCATATAAAACGAATAATAGCAACCAGTATGAAAGTTATGGTCATTT
Source organism: Calliopsis andreniformis (assembly GCF_051401765.1). Classification (NCBI taxonomy): domain Eukaryota; kingdom Metazoa; phylum Arthropoda; class Insecta; order Hymenoptera; family Andrenidae; genus Calliopsis; species Calliopsis andreniformis. The sequence goes on from NW_027480428.1 coordinate 7,500,580, forward strand.
CTACTTTCCGGGCAACCTAGGCTTCACCCTAGGGCGTTGCTCCAACAGATTGAATAGTTAGGGCCTTAGAAGTCAATGCCCGAAGCATAAAATGCAATAAAAATACAACAGTTTTTCCATCGTATAACAGGATTAATTGCAACCAGTTTGAAAGTGATGGTCATTTCTACGTTCCGGGCAACCTAGGCTTCACTCTAGGGCGTTGCTCCACCAGATCGAATAGTTAGGGCCTAAGAAGTGAACGCCAGAAGCATAAAATACAATATAAATACAACAGCTTTTCCATCGTATAAAACGAATAATTGCAACCAGTGTGAAAGTAATGGTCATTCCTACGTTCCGAGCACCCTAGGCGTCACTCTAGGGCGTTGCTCCACCACATCTAATAGCTACGGCCTTAGATGTCAACGCCAGACGCATAAAATACAATATAAATACAACAGCTTTACCATCGTATAAAACGAATAATTGCAACCAATGTGAAAGTTATGGTCATTTCTACATTCCGAGCAACCTAGGCTTCACCCTAGGACGTTGCTTCACCAGAACGAATAGTTAGGTCCTTAGAAGACAACGCCAGAAGCCTAAAATACGATATAAATACAACAGCTTTTCCATCGTATAAAAGGAATAATTGCAAACGGTGTGAAAGTAATGGTCATTTCTACGTTCCGGGCAACCTAGGCTTCACCCTAGGCCGTTGTTCCACCAGATCGAATAGTTAGGGCCTAAGAAGTGAACGCCAGAAGCATAAAATACAAGATAAATAGAACAGTTTTTCCATCGTATAAAACGAATAATAGCAACCAGTGTGAAAGTTATGGTCATTTCTACGTTCCGGGCAACCTAGGCTTCACCCTAGGGCGTTGCTCCTACAGATTGAATAGTTAGGGCCTAAGAAGTCAACGCCAGAAGCATAAAATACGATATACATACAACAGCTTTTCCATCGTATAAAACGAATAATTGCAACCCGTTTGAAAGTGATGGTCATTTCTACGTACCGGGCAACCTAGGCTTCACTCTAGGGCGTTGCTCCACCAGATCAAACAGTTAGGGCCTTAGAAGTCAACGCCCGAAGCATAAAATACAAAATAAATAGAACAGTTTTTCGATTGTATAAAACGAATAATTGCTACCAGTGTAAAAGTTATGGTCATTTCTACGTTCCGGGCAACCTAGGCTTCACCCTAGGGCGTCGTTCCACCAAATCGAATAGTTCGGGCCTAAGGAGTGAACGCCAGAAGAATAAAATACAATATAAATATAACAGTTTTTCCATCGTATAAAACGAATAGTAGCAACCAGTGTGAAAGTTATGGTCATTTCTACGTTCCGGGTAACCTAGGTTTCACTCTAGGGCGTTGCTCCACCAGATCGAATAGTTACGGCCTTAGAAGTCAACGCCAGAAGCATAAAATACGATATAAATACAACAACTTTTCCATCGTATAAAACGAATAATTGCAACCAGTTTGAAGGTGTTGGTCATTTCTACGTATCGGGCAACCTAGGCTTCACTCTAGTGCGTTGCTCCACCAGACGAAACAGTTAGGGCCTTAGAAGTCAACGCCCGAAGCATAAAATACAAAATAAATAGAACAGTTATTCCATTGTATAAAACGCATAATTGCTACCAGTGTAAAAGTTATGGTCATTTCTACGTTCCGGGCAACCTAGGCTTCACCCTAGGGCGTTGCTCCAACAGATTGAATAGTTAGGGTCTTAGAAGTCAACGCCCGAAGCATAAAATACAAGGTAAATAGAACAGTTTTTCCATCGTATAAAACGAATAATTGCTACCAGTGTAAAAGTTATGGTCAATTCTACGTTCCGGGCAACCTAGGCTTCACCCTAGGCCGTTGTTCCACCAGATCGAATAGTTAGGGCCTAAGAAGAGAACGCCAGAAGCATAAAATAAGATATAAATACAACAGGTTTTCTATCATATAAAACGAATAATAGCAACCAGTATGAAAGTTATGGTCATTTCTACTTTCCGGGCAACCTAGGCTTCACCCTAGGGCGTTGCTCCAACAGATTGAATAGTTAGGGCCTTAGAAGTCAATGCCCGAAGCATAAAATGCAATAAAAATACAACAGTTTTTCCATCGTATAACAGGATTAATTGCAACCAGTTTGAAAGTGATGGTCATTTCTACGTTCCGGGCAACCTAGGCTTCACTCTAGGGCGTTGCTCCACCAGATCGAATAGTTAGGGCCTAAGAAGTGAACGCCAGAAGCATAAAATACAATATAAATACAACAGCTTTTCCATCGTATAAAACGAATAATTGCAACCAGTGTGAAAGTAATGGTCATTCCTACGTTCCGAGCACCCTAGGCGTCACTCTAGGGCGTTGCTCCACCACATCTAATAGCTACGGCCTTAGATGTCAACGCCAGACGCATAAAATACAATATAAATACAACAGCTTTACCATCGTATAAAACGAATAATTGCAACCAATGTGAAAGTTATGGTCATTTCTACATTCCGAGCAACCTAGGCTTCACCCTAGGACGTTGCTTCACCAGAACGAATAGTTAGGTCCTTAGAAGACAACGCCAGAAGCCTAAAATACGATATAAATACAACAGCTTTTCCACTGTATAAAAGGAATAATTGCAAACGGTGTGAAAGTAATGGTCATTTCTACGTTCCGGGCAACCTAGGCTTCACCCTAGGCCGTTGTTCCACCAGATCGAATAGTTAGGGCCTAAGAAGTGAACGCCAGAAGCATAAAATACAATATAAATACAACAGTTTTTCCATCATATAAAACGAATAATTGCAACCAGTATGAAAGGTATGGTCATTTCTACTTTCCGGGCAACCTAGGCTTCACCCTAGGGCGCTGCTCCAACAGATTGTATAGTTAGGGCCTTAGAAGTCAATGCCCGAAACATATAATGCAATAAAAATACAACAGTATTTCCATCGTATAAAACGAATAATTGCAACCAGTTTGAAAGTGATGGTCATTTCTACGTACCGGGCAACCTAGGCTTCACTCTAGGGCGTTGCTCCACCAGATCAAACAGTTAGGGCCTTAGAAGTCAACGCCCGAAGCATAAAATACAAAATAAATAGAACAGTTTTTCGATTGTATAAAACGAATAATTGCTACCAGTGTAAAAGTTATGGTCATTTCTACGTTCCGGGCAACCTAGGCTTCACCCTAGGGCGTCGTTCCACCAAATCGAATAGTTCGGGCCTAAGGAGTGAACGCCAGAAGAATAAAATACAATATAAATATAACAGTTTTTCCATCGTATAAAACGAATAGTAGCAACCAGTGTGAAAGTTATGGTCATTTCTACGTTCCGGGTAACCTAGGTTTCACTCTAGGGCGTTGCTCCACCAGATCGAATAGTTACGGCCTTAGAAGTCAACGCCAGAAGCATAAAATACGATATAAATATAACAACTTTTCCATCGTATAAAACGAATAATTGCAACCAGTTTGAAGGTGTTGGTCATTTCTACGTATCGGGCAACCTAGGCTTCACTCTAGTGCGTTGCTCCACCAGACGAAACAGTTAGGGCCTTAGAAGTCAACGCCCGAAGCATAAAATACAAAATAAATAGAACAGTTATTCCATTGTATAAAACGCATAATTGCTACCAGTGTAAAAGTTATGGTCATTTCTACGTTCCGGGCAACCTAGGCTTCACCCTAGGGCGTTGCTCCAACAGATTGAATAGTTAGGGTCTTAGAAGTCAACGCCCGAAGCATAAAATACAAGGTAAATAGAACAGTTTTTCCATCGTATAAAACGAATAATTGCTACCAGTGTAAAAGTTATGGTCAATTCTACGTTCCGGGCAACCTAGGCTTCACCCTAGGCCGTTGTGCCACCAGATCGAATAGTTAGGGCCTAAGAAGTGAACGCCAGAAGCATAAAATAAGATATAAATACAACAGGTTTTCCATCATAGAAAACGAATAATAGCAACCAGTATGAAAGTTATGGTCATTTCTACTTTCCGGGCAACCTAGGCTTCACCCTAGGGCGTTGCTTCACCAGAACGAATAGTTAGGTCCTTAGAAGACAACGCCAGAAGCCTAAAATACGATATAAATACAACAGCTTTTCCATCGTATAAAAGGAATAATTGCAAACGGTGTGAAAGTAATGGTCATTTCTACGTTCCGGGCAACCTAGGCTTCACCCTAGGCCGTTGTTCCACCAGATCGAATAGTTAGGGCCTAAGAAGTGAACGCCAGAAGCATAAAATACAATATAAATACAACAGTTTTTCCATCATATAAAACGAATAATTGCAACCAGTATGAAAGGTATGGTCATTTCTACTTTCCGGGCAACCTAGGCTTCACCCTAGGGCGCTGCTCCAACAGATTGTATAGTTAGGGCCTTAGAAGTCAATGCCCGAAGCATATAATGCAATAAAAATACAACAGTATTTCCATCATATAACAGGAATAATTGCAACCAATTTGAAAGTGCTGGTCATTTATACGTACCGGGCAACCTACGCTTCACTCGAGGGTGTTGCTCCACCAGATCGAATAGTTAGGGCCTTAGCAGTCAACTCCCGTAGCATAAAATACAAGATAAATAGATCAGTTTTTCCATCGTATAAAACGAATAATTGCTGCCAGTGTGAAAGTTATGGTCATTTCTACTTGCCAGGCAACCTAGGCTTCACCCTAGGGCGTTGTTCCCGCTGATGGAATAGTTAGGGCCTAATAAGTCAACGCCAGAAGCATAAAATGAGATATAAATACAACAGCGTTTCCATCGTATAAAACGAAGAATTGCAACCAGTTTGAAAGTGATGGTCATTTCTACGTACCGGGCAACCTAGCCTTCACTCTAGGGCGATGCTCCACCAGATCAAACAGTTAGGGCCTTAGAAGTCAACGCCCGAAGCATAAAATACAAAATAATAGAACAGTTTTCCCATTGTATAAAACGAATAATTGCTACCAGTGTAAAATTTATGGTCAATTCTACGTTCCGGGCAACCTAGGCTTCACCCTAGGGCGTTGTTCCACCAGATCGAATAGTTCGGGCCTAAGAAGTGAACGCCAGAAGAATAAAATACAATATAAATATAACAGTTTTTCCATCGTAAAAAACGAATAATAGCAACCAGCGTGAAAGTTGTGGTCATTTCTACGTTCCGGGCAACCTAGGTTTCACACTAGGGCGTCGCTCCACCAGATGAAACAGTTAGGGCCTTAGGAGCCAACGCCCGAAGCATTAAATACAAAATAAATAGAACAGTTTTTCCATTGTATAAAACGAATAATTGCTACCAGTGTAAAAGTTATGGTCATTTCTACGTTCCGGGCAACCTAGGCTTCACCCTAGGCCGTTGTTCCACCACATAGAATAGCTAGGCACTTAGAATTCAACGCCAGAAGGATAAAATATAATATAAGTACAACAGTTTTTCCATCGTATGAAATGAATATTTGCAAACATTGTGAAAGTAATGGACATTTCTACGTTCCGGGCAACCCATGCGACACTCTAGGGCGTTGCCCCACCACATCTAATAGCTACGGCCTTCAAAGTCAACGCCAGAAGCATAAAATACTATATAAATACAACAGTTTTTCCATCATATAAAACGTATAATGGTAACCAGTGTGAAAGTTATGGTCATTTCTACGTTCCGGGCAACCTAGGCTTTACTGTAGGGCGTTGCTCCACCAAATCGAATAGTTAGGGCCTTAGAAGTCAACGCCCGAAGCTTAAAATACAGTATAAGTACAACAGTTTTTCCATCGTATAAAATGAATGATTGCAAACATTGTGAAAGTAATGGTCATTTCTACGTGCATGGCAACCTAGGTGTCACTCTAGGGCGTTGCTGCTCCACATCTGATAGCTACGGCCTTAGAAGTTAACGCCGGAAGCATAAAATACAATATAAATACTACAGCTTTGCCATCTTATAAAATGAATAATTGCAAACAGTGTGAAGGTAATGGTCATTTCTACGTTCCGAGCAACCTAGGCTTCACTCTAGGGCGTTGCTCCACCAGATCGAATAGTTAGGGCCTAAGAAGTCAACGCCAGAAGCATAAAATACGATATAAATACAACAGCCTTTCCATCGTAGAAAACGATTAATGGCAACCAGTGTGAATGTTATGATCATTTCTACGTTCCGGGCAACCTAGGCTTGAGTCTAGGGCCTTCCTCCACCAGATCGAATAGTTAGGGCCTTAGAAGTCAACGCCAGAAGCATAAAATACCATAAAGATAGAACAGCTTTCCTTCGTATAACAGGAATAACTGCAAACAGTGTGATAGTACTGGTCATTACCACGTTCCGGGTAATCTAGGCTTCACTCTAGGGCGCTGCTCCACCAGATCGAATAGCTGAGGACATCGACTTCAACGCCAGAAGTATAAAATACAATATAAGAACAAAAGTTTTTCCATCGTATAAAATGAACAATTGCAGACATTGTGAAAGTAATGATCATTTCTACGTTCCGGTAAACCTAGGTGTCACTCTAGGGCGTTGCTCCACCACAGCTAATAGCTACGGCTTTAGAAGTCAACGCAAGGAGCATAAAATACAATATAAATACAACAGCTTTTCCATCGTATAAAATGAATAATTGCAAACAGTGTGAAAGTAATGGTCATTTCTACGTTCCGGGCAACGTCGGCTGCACTCTAGGGTGTTGCTCCACCAGATGGAATAGCTAGGGCCTTAGAAGTCAACGCCCGAAGCATAAAATGCAAAATAAATATAACAGCTTTTCCATCGTATGAAACGAATAACAGCAACCAGTCTGAAAGTACTGGTCATTTCTACGTTCCGGGTAACCTAGGTTTCACACTAGGGCGTTGCTCCACCAGACCGAATAGCTAGGGACTTAGAATTCAACGCCAGAAGGATAAAATACAATATAAGTACAATAGTTTTTCCATCGTATGAAATGAATAATTGCAGACATTGTGAAAGTAATGGCCATTTCTACGTTCCGGGCAACCTAGGCTGCACTCTAGGGTGTTGCTCCACCAGATGGAAATGATAGGGACTTAGAATTCAATGCCAGAAGCATAAAATGCAATATAAATATAACAGCTTTTCCATCGTATAAAACGAATAATAGCAACCAGTGTGAAAGTTATGGTCATTTCTACGTTCCGGGCAACCTAGGCTTCACTCTAGGGCGTTGCTCCACCAGATCGAATAGTTAGGGCCTTAGAAGTCAACGCCCGAAGCAAAAAATGCAAAATAAATAGAACAGCTTTTCCATTGTATATAACGAATAACTGTAACCAGTGTGAAAGTACTGGTCATTTCTACGTTCCGGGCAACCTAGGCTTCACTGTAGGGCGTTGCTCCACCAGATCGAATAGTTAGGGCCTAAGAAGTCAACGCCAGAAGCATAAAATACGATATAAATACAACAGCTTTTCCATCGTAGAAAACGATTAATGGCAACCAGTGTGAATGTTATGGTCATTTCTACGTTACGGGCAACCTAGGCTTCAGTCTAGGGCCTTCCTCCACCAGATCGAATAGATAGGGCCTTAGAAGTCAACGCCAGAAGCATAATATACGATAAAGATGCAACAGCTTTTCATAGTATAACAGGAATAACTGCAAACAGTGTGATAGTACTGGTCATTACTACGTTCCGGGTACCCTAGGTTTCACACTAGGGCGTTGCTCCACCAGATCGAATAGCTAGGGACTTAGAATTCAACGCCAGAAGATTAAAATACAATATAAGTACAACAGATTTTCCATCGTATAAAATGAATAATTGCAGACATTGTGAAAGTAATGGTCATTTCTACGTTCCGGTCAACCTAGGTGTCACTCTAGGGCGTTGCTCCACCACATCTAATAGCTACGGCCTTAGAAGTCAACGCCAGGAGCATAAAATACAATATAAATACAACAGCTTTTCCATCGTATAATATGAATAATTGCACACAGTGTGAAAGTTGTGGTCATTTCTACGTTCCGGGCTACCTAGGCTGCACTCTAGGGCGTTGCTCCACCAGATCGAATAGGTAGGGCCATAGAAGTCAACGCCAGAAGCATAAAACACAATAAAAATGCAACAGTTTTTCCATCGTATAACAGGATTAATTGCAACCAGTTTGAAAGTGATGGTCATTTCTACGTTCCGGGCAACCTAGGCTTCACTCTAGGGCGTTTCTCCACCAGACCAAACAGTTAGGGCCTTAGAAGTCAACGCCCGAAGCATAAAATGCAAAATAAATATAACAGCTTTTACATCGTATGAAACGGATAACAGCAACCAGTCTGAAAGTACTGGACATTTCTACGTTCCGGGTAACCTAGGTTTCACGCTAGGGCGTTGCTCCACCAGATCGAATAGCTAGGGACTTAGAAGTCAACGCCAGGAGCATAAAATACAATATAAATACAACAGCTTTTCCATCGTATAAAATGAATAATAGCAACCAGTGTGAAAGTTATGGTCATTTCCACGTTCCGGGCAACCTAGGCATCACTCCAGGGCGTTGTTCCTCCAAATCGAATAGTTAGGGCCTTAGAAGTCAACGCCCGAAGCATAAAATACAATATAAGTACAACAGTTTTTCCATCGTATAAAATGAATGATTGCGATCATTGTGAAAGTAATGGTCATTTCTACGTTCCGGGCAACCTAGGCTGCACTCTAGGGTGTTGCTCCAACAGATGGAATAGCTAGGGCCTTAGAAGTCAACGCCCGAAGCATAAAATGCAAAATAAATATAACAGCTTTTCCATCGTATGAAACGAATAACAGCAACCAGTCTGAAAGTACTGGTCATTTCTACATTCCGGGTAACCTAGGTTTCACACTAGGGCGTTGCTCCACCAGACCGAATAGCTAGGGACTTAGAATTCAGCGCCAGAAGGATAAAATACAATATAAGGCCACAGTTTTTCCATCGTATGAAATGAATAATTGCAGACATTGTGAAAGTAATGGTCATTTCTACGTTCCGGGTAACCTAGGTTTCACACTAGGGCGTTGCTCCACCAGACCGAATAGCTAGGGACTTAGAATTCAACGCCAGAAGGATAAAATACAATATAAGTACAATAGTTTTTCCATCGTATGAAATGAATAATTGCAGACATTGTGAAAGTAATGGCCATTTCTACGTTCCGGGCAACCTAGGCTGCACTCTAGGGTGTTGCTCCACCAGATGGAAAAGATAGGGACTTAGAATTCAATGCCAGAAGCATAAAATGCAATATAAATATAACAGCTTTTCCATCGTATAAAACGAATAATAGCAACCAGTTTGAAAGTGATGGTCATTTCTACGTTCCGGGCAACCTAGGCTTCACTCTAGGGCGTTGCTCCACCAGATCGAATAGTTAGGGCCTTAGAAGTCAACGCCCGAAGCAAAAAATGCAAAATAAATAGAACAGTTTTTCCATTGTATATAACGAATAACTGTAACCAGTGTGAAAGTACTGGTCATTTCTACGTTCCGGGCAACCTAGGCTTCACTGTAGGGCGTTGCTCCACCAGATCGAATAGTTAGGGCCTAAGAAGTCAACGCCAGAAGCATAAAATACGATATAAATACAACAGCTTTTCCATCGTAGAAAACGATTAATGGCAACCAGTGTGAATGTTATGGTCATTTCTACGTTCCGGGCAACCTAGGCTTCAGTCTAGGGCCTTCCTCCACCAGATCGAATAGATAGGGCCTTAGAAGTCAACGCCAGAAGCATAAAATACGATAAAGATGCAACAGCTTTTCATAGTATAACAGGAATAACTACAAACAGTGTGATAGTACTGGTCATTACTACGTTCCGGGTACCCTAGGTTTCACACTAGGGCGTTGCTCCACCAGATCGAATAGCTAGGGACTTAGAATTCAACGCCAGAAGGATAAAATACAATATAAGTACAACAGTTTTTCCATCGTATAAAATGAATAATTGCAGACATTGTGAAAGTAATGGTCATTTCTACGTTCCGGTCAACCTAGGTGTCACTCTAGGGCGTTGCTCCACCACATCTAATAGCTGCGGCCTTAGAAGTCAACGCCAGGAGCATAAAATACAATATAAATACAACAGCTTTTCCATCGTATAAAATGAATAATTGCACACAGTGTGAAAGTAATGGTCATTTATACGTTCCGGGCAACCTAGGCTTCACTGTAGGGCGTTGCTCCACCAAATCGAATAGTTAGGGCCTTAGAAGTCAACGCCCGAAGCATAAAATACAATATAAGTAAAACAGCTTTGCCATCGTATAAAATGAATAATTGCAAACAGTGTGAAAGTAATGGTCATTTCTACGTTCCGGTCAACCTAGGTGTCACTCTAGGGCGTTGCTCCACCACATCTAATAGCTATGGCCTTAGAAGTCAACGCCAGGAGCATAAAATACAATATAAATACAACAGCTTTTCCATCGTATAAAATGAATAATTGCACACAGTGTGAACGTAATGGTCATTTATACGTTCCGGGCAACCTAGGCTTCACTGTAGGGCGTTCCTCCACCAAATCGAATAGTTAGGGCCTTAGAAGTCAACGCCCGAAGCATAATATACGATAAAGATGCAACAGCTTTTCATAGTATAACAGGAATAACTGCAAACAGTGTGATAGTACTGGTCATTACTACGTTCCGGGTACCCTAGGTTTCACACTAGGGCGTTGCTCCACCAGATCGAATAGCTAGGGACTTAGAATTCAACGCCAGAAGATTAAAATACAATATAAGTACAACAGATTTTCCATCGTATGAAATGAATAATTGCAGACATTGTGAAAGTAATGGTCATTTCTACGTTCCGGGTAACCTAGGTTTCACACTAGGGCGTTGCTCCACCAGACCGAATAGCTAGGGACTTAGAATTCAACGCCAGAAGGATAAAATACAATATAAGTACAATAGTTTTTCCATCGTATGAAATGAATAATTGCAGACATTGTGAAAGTAATGGCCATTTCTACGTTCCGGGCAACCTAGGCTGCACTCTAGGGTGTTGCTCCACCAGATGGAAAAGATAGGGACTTAGAATTCAATGCCAGAAGCATAAAATGCAATATAAATATAACAGCTTTTCCATCGTATAAAACGAATAATAGCAACCAGTTTGAAAGTGATGGTCATTTCTACGTTCCGGGCAACCTAGGCTTCACTCTAGGGCGTTGCTCCACCAGATCGAATAGTTAGGGCCTTAGAAGTCAACGCCCGAAGCAAAAAATGCAAAATAAATAGAACAGTTTTTCCATTGTATATAACGAATAACTGTAACCAGTGTGAAAGTACTGGTCATTTCTACGTTCCGGGCAACCTAGGCTTCACTGTAGGGCGTTGCTCCACCAGATCGAATAGTTAGGGCCTAAGAAGTCAACGCCAGAAGCATAAAATACGATATAAATACAACAGCTTTTCCATCGTAGAAAACGATTAATGGCAACCAGTGTGAATGTTATGGTCATTTCTACGTTCCGGGCAACCTAGGCTTCAGTCTAGGGCCTTCCTCCACCAGATCGAATAGATAGGGCCTTAGAAGTCAACGCCAGAAGCATAAAATACGATAAAGATGCAACAGCTTTTCATAGTATAACAGGAATAACTACAAACAGTGTGATAGTACTGGTCATTACTACGTTCCGGGTACCCTAGGTTTCACACTAGGGCGTTGCTCCACCAGATCGAATAGCTAGGGACTTAGAATTCAACGCCAGAAGGATAAAATACAATATAAGTACAACAGTTTTTCCATCGTATAAAATGAATAATTGCAGACATTGTGAAAGTAATGGTCATTTCTACGTTCCGGTCAACCTAGGTGTCACTCTAGGGCGTTGCTCCACCACATCTAATAGCTGCGGCCTTAGAAGTCAACGCCAGGAGCATAAAATACAATATAAATACAACAGCTTTTCCATCGTATAAAATGAATAATTGCACACAGTGTGAAAGTAATGGTCATTTATACGTTCCGGGCAACCTAGGCTTCACTGTAGGGCGTTGCTCCACCAAATCGAATAGTTAGGGCCTTAGAAGTCAACGCCCGAAGCATAAAATACAATATAAGTAAAACAGCTTTGCCATCGTATAAAATGAATAATTGCAAACAGTGTGAAAGTAATGGTCATTTCTACGTTCCGGTCAACCTAGGTGTCACTCTAGGGCGTTGCTCCACCACATCTAATAGCTATGGCCTTAGAAGTCAACGCCAGGAGCATAAAATACAATATAAATACAACAGCTTTTCCATCGTATAAAATGAATAATTGCACACAGTGTGAACGTAATGGTCATTTATACGTTCCGGGCAACCTAGGCTTCACTGTAGGGCGTTCCTCCACCAAATCGAATAGTTAGGGCCTTAGAAGTCAACGCCCGAAGCATAAAATACAATATAAGTACAACAGCTTTGCCATCGTATAAAATGAATAATTGCAAACAGTGTGAAGGTAATGGCCATTGCTACGTTCCGGGCAACCTAGGCTTCAGTCTAGGGCCTTGGTCCACCAGACCGAATAGTTAGGGCCTTAGAAGTCAACGCCCGAAGCATAAAATACAATATAAGTACAACAGCTTTGCCATCGTATAAAATGAATAATTGCAAACAGTGTGAAGGTAATGGCCATTGCTACGTTCCGGGCAACCTAGGCTTCAGTCTGGGGCCTTGGTCCACCAGACCGAATAGTTAGGGCCTAAGAAATCAACGCCAGAAGCATAAAATACAATATAAATATAACAGTTTTTCCATCATATAAAACGAATAATTGCAACCAGTATGAAAGTTCTGGTCATTTCTACGTTCCTGGCAACCTAGGCTTCACTCTATGGCGTTCTTCCACCAAATCCAATAGCTACGGCCTCAGAAGTCAACGCCTGAAGCATAAAATACAATAAAAATACAACAGTCTTTCCATTCTTTAACAGGAATAATTGCAACCCGTGTGGAAGTGATGGTCATTTCTACGTTCCGGGCAACTTCGGCTTCACTCTAGGGCGTTGCTCCACCACAGCTAATAGCTGCGGCTTTAGAAGTCAACGCCAGGAGCATAAAATACAATATAAATACAACAGCTTTTCCATCGTATAAAATGAATAATTGCAAACCGTGTGGAAGTAATGGTCATTTCTACGTTCCGGGCAACCTAGGCTGCACTCTAGGGTGTTGCTCCACCAGATGGAATAGCTAGGGCCTTAGAAGTCAACGCCCGAAGCATAAAATGCAAAATAAATATAACAGCTTTTCCATCGTACGAAACGAATAACAGCAACCAGTCTGAAAGTACTGGTCATTTCTACGTTCCGGGTAACCTAGGTTTCACACTAGGGCGTTGCTCCACCAGACCGAATAGCTAGGGACTTAGAATTCAGCGCCAGAAGGATAAAATACAATATAAGGCCACAGTTTTTCCATCGTATGAAATGAATAATTGCAGACATTGTGAAAGTAATGGTCATTTCTACGTTCCGGGTAACCTAGGTTTCACACTAGGGCGTTGCTCCACCAGTCCGAATAGCTAGGGACTTAGAATTCAACGCCAGAAGGATAAAATACAATATAAGTACAATAGTTTTTCCATCGTATGAAATGAATAATTGCAGACATTGTGAAAGTAATGGCCATTTCTACGTTCCGGGCAACCTAGGCTGCACTCTAGGGTGTTGCTCCACCAGATGGAAAAGATAGGGACTTAGAATTCAATGCCAGAAGCATAAAATGCAATATAAATATAACAGCTTTTCCATCGTATAAAACGAATAATAGCAACCAGTGTGAAAGTTATGGTCATTTCTACGTTCCGGGCAACCTAGGCTTCACTCTAGGGCGTTGCTCCACCAGATCGAATAGTTAGGGCCTTAGAAGTCAACGCCCGAAGCAAAAAATGCAAAATAAATAGAACAGTTTTTCCATTGTATATAACGAATAACTGTAACCAGTGTGAAAGTACTGGTCATTTCTACGTTCCGGGCAACCTAGGCTTCACTGTAGGGCGTTGCTCCACCAGATCGAATAGTTAGGGCCTAAGAAGTCAACGCCAGAAGCATAAAATACGATATAAATACAACAGCTTTTCCATCGTAGAAAACGATTAATGGCAACCAGTGTGAATGTTATGGTCATTTCTACGTTCCGGGCAACCTAGGCTTCAGTCTAGGGCCTTCCTCCACCAGATCGAATAGATAGGGCCTTAGAAGTCAACGCCAGAAGCATAAAATACGATAAAGATGCAACAGCTTTTCATAGTATAACAGGAATAACTGCAAACAGTGTGATAGTACTGGTCATTACTACGTTCCGGGTACCCTAGGTTTCACACTAGGGCGTTGCTCCACCAGATCGACTAGCTAGGGACTTAGAATTCAACGCCAGGAGGATAAAATACAATATAACTACAACAGTTTTTCCATCGTATAAAATGAATAATTGCAGACATTGTGAAAGTAATGGTCATTTCTACGTTCCGGTCAACCTAGGTGTCACTCTAGGGCGTTGCTCCACCACATCTAATAGCTACGGCCTTAGAAGTCAACGCCAGGAGCATAAAATACAATATAAATACAACAGCTTTTCCATCGTATAAAATGAATAATTGCACACAGTGTGAAAGTAATGGTCATTTATACGTTCCGGGCAACCTAGGCTTCACTGTAGGGCGTTGCTCCACCAAATCGAATAGTTAGGGCCTTAGAAGTCAACGCCCGAAGCATAAAATACAATATAAGTACAACAGCTTTGCAATCGTATAAAATGAATAATTGCAAACAGTGTGAAAGTAATGGTCATTTCTACGTTCCGGTCAACCTAGGTGTCACTCTAGGGCGTTGCTCCACCACATCTAATAGCTACGGCCTTAGAAGTCAACGCCAGGAGCATAAAATACAATATAAATACAACAGCTTTTCCATCGTATAAAATGAATAATTGCACACAGTGTGAACGTAATGGTCATTTATACGTTCCGGGCAACCTAGGCTTCACTGTAGGGCGTTGCTCCACCAAATCGAATAGTTAGGGCCTTAGAAGTCAACGCCCGAAGCATAAAATACAATATAAGTACAACAGCTTTGCCATCGTATAAAATGAATAATTGCAAACAGTGTGAAGGTAATGGCCATTGCTACGTTCCGGGCAACCTAGGCTTCAGTCTAGGGCCTTGGTCCACCAGACCGAATAGTTAGGGCCTTAGAAGTCAACGCCAGAAGCATAAAATACGATAAAGATGCAACAGCTTTCCATCGTATAACAGGAATATCTGCAAACAGTGTGATAGTACTGGTCATTACTACGTTCCGGGTAATCTAGGCTTCACTCTAGGGTGTTGTTCCATCAGATTGAATAGTTAGGGCCTAAGAAATCAACGCCAGAAGCATAAAATACAATATAAATATAACAGTTTTTCCATCGTATAAAACGAATAATAGCAACCAGCGTGAATGTTATGGTCATTTCTACGTTTCGGGCAACCTAGGCTTCACCCCAGGGCGTTGTTCCACCAGATCGAATAGTTAGGGCCTTAGAAGTCAACGCCCGAAGCATAAAATACAATATAAGTACAACAGCTTTGCCATCGTATAAAATGAATAATTGCAAACAGTGTGAAGGTAATGGCCATTGCTACGTTCCGGGCAACCTAGGCTTCAGTCTAGGGCCTTGGTCCACCAGACCGAATAGTTAGGGCCTTAGAAGTCAACGCCAGAAGCATAAAATACGATAAAGATGCAACAGCTTTCCATCGTATAACAGGAATATCTGCAAACAGTGTGATAGTACTGGTCATTACTACGTTCCGGGTAATCTAGGCTTCACTCTAGGGTGTTGTTCCATCAGATTGAATAGTTAGGGCCTAAGAAATCAACGCCAGAAGCATAAAATACAATATAAATATAACAGTTTTTCCATCGTATAAAACGAATAATAGCAACCAGCGTGAATGTTATGGTCATTTCTACGTTTCGGGCAACCTAGGCTTCACCCCAGGGCGTTGTTCCACCAGATCGAATAGTTAGGGCCTAAGAAGTGAACGCCAGCAGCATAAAATACAATATAAATACAACAGTTTTTCCATCATATAAAACGAATAATTGTAACCAGTATGAAAGTTCTGGTCATTTCTACGTTCCTGGCAACCTAGGCTTCACTCTATGGCGTTCTTCCACCAAATCCAATAGCTACGGCCTCAGAAGTCAACGCCTGAAGCATAAAATACAATAAAAATACAACAGTCTTTCCATTCTTTAACAGGAATAATTGCAACCCGTGTGGAAGTGATGGTCATTTCTACGTTCCGGGCAACTTCGGCTTCACTCTAGGGCGTTGCTCCACCACAGCTAATAGCTGCGGCTTTAGAAGTCAACGCCAGGAGCATAAAATACAATATAAATACAACAGCTTTTCCATCGTATAAAATGAATAATTGCAAACCGTGTGGAAGTAATGGTCATTTCTACGTTCCGGGCAACCTAGGCTGCACTCTAGGGTGTTGCTCCACCAGATGGAATAGCTAGGGCCTTAGAAGTCAACGCCCGAAGCATAAAATGCAAAATAAATATAACAGCTTTTCCATCGTACGAAACGAATAACAGCAACCAGTCTGAAAGTACTGGTCATTTCTACGTTCCGGGTAACCTAGGTTTCACACTAGGGCGTTGCTCCACCAGACCGAATAGCTAGGGACTTAGAATTCAGCGCCAGAAGGATAAAATACAATATAAGGCCACAGTTTTTCCATCGTATGAAATGAATAATTGCAGACATTGTGAAAGTAATGGTCATTTCTACGTTCCGGGTAACCTAGGTTTCACACTAGGGCGTTGCTCCACCAGACCGAATAGCTAGGGACTTAGAATTCAACGCCAGAAGGATAAAATACAATATAAGTACAATAGTTTTTCCATCGTATGAAATGAATAATTGCAGACATTGTGAAAGTAATGGCCATTTCTACGTTCCGGGCAACCTAGGCTGCACTCTAGGGTGTTGCTCCACCAGATGGAAAAGATAGGGACTTAGAATTCAATGCCAGAAGCATAAAATGCAATATAAATATAACAGCTTTTCCATCGTATAAAACGAATAATAGCAACCAGTGTGAAAGTTATGGTCATTTCTACGTTCCGGGCAACCTAGGCTTCACTCTAGGGCGTTGCTCCACCAGATCGAATAGTTAGGGCCTTAGAAGTCAACGCCCGAAGCAAAAAATGCAAAATAAATAGAACAGTTTTTCCATTGTATATAACGAATAACTGTAACCAGTGTGAAAGTACTGGTCATTTCTACGTTCCGGGCAACCTAGGCTTCACTGTAGGGCGTTGCTCCACCAGATCGAATAGTTAGGGCCTAAGAAGTCAACGCCAGAAGCATAAAATACGATATAAATACAACAGCTTTTCCATCGTAGAAAACGATTAATGGCAACCAGTGTGAATGTTATGGTCATTTCTACGTTCCGGGCAACCTAGGCTTCAGTCTAGGGCCTTCCTCCACCAGATCGAATAGATAGGGCCTTAGAAGTCAACGCCAGAAGCATAAAATACGATAAAGATGCAACAGCTTTTCATAGTATAACAGGAATAACTGCAAACAGTGTGATAGTACTGGTCATTACTACGTTCCGGGTACCCTAGGTTTCACACTAGGGCGTTGCTCCACCAGATCGACTAGCTAGGGACTTAGAATTCAACGCCAGAAGGATAAAATACAATATAAGTACAACAGTTTTTCCATCGTATAAAATGAATAATTGCAGACATTGTGAAAGTAATGGTCATTTCTACGTTCCGGTCAACCTAGGTGTCACTCTAGGGCGTTGCTCCACCACATCTAATAGCTACGGCCTTAGAAGTCAACGCCAGGAGCATAAAATACAATATAAATACAACAGCTTTTCCATCGTATAAAATGAATAATTGCACACAGTGTGAAAGTAATGGTCATTTATACGTTCCGGGCAACCTAGGCTTCACTGTAGGGCGTTGCTCCACCAAATCGAATAGTTAGGGCTTTAGAAGTCAACGCCCGAAGCATAAAATACAATATAAGTACAACAGCTTTGCCATCGTATAAAATGAATAATTGCAAACAGTGTGAAAGTAATGGTCATTTCTACGTTCCGGTCAACCTAGGTGTCACTCTAGGGCGTTGCTCCACCACATCTAATAGCTACGGCCTTAGAAGTCAACGCCAGGAGCATAAAATACAATATAAATACAACAGCTTTTCCATCGTATAAAATGAATAATTGCACACAGTGTGAACGTAATGGTCATTTATACGTTCCGGGCAACCTAGGCTTCACTGTAGGGCGTTGCTCCACCAAATCGAATAGTTAGGGCCTTAGAAGTCAACGCCCGAAGCATAAAATACAATATAAGTACAACAGCTTTGCCATCGTATAAAATGAATAATTGCAAACAGTGTGAAGGTAATGGCCATTGCTACGTTCCGGGCAACCTAGGCTTCAGTCTAGGGCCTTGGTCCACCACACCGAATAGTTAGGGCCTTAGAAGTCAACGCCAGAAGCATAAAATACGATAAAGATGCAACAGCTTTCCATCGTATAACAGGAATATCTGCAAACAGTGTGATAGTACTGGTCATTACTACGTTCCGGGTAATCTAGGCTTCACTCTAGGGTGTTGTTCCATCAGACTGAATAGTTAGGGCCTAAGAAATCAACGCCAGAAGCATAAAATACAATATAAATATAACAGTTTTTCCATCGTATAAAACGAATAATAGCAACCACCGTGAATGTTATGGTCATTTCTACGTTTCGGGCAACCTAGGCTTCACCCCAGGGCGTTGTTCCACCAGATCGAATAGTTAGGGCCTTAGAAGTCAACGCCCGAAGCATAAAATACAATATAAGTACAACAGCTTTGCCATCGTATAAAATGAATAATTGCAAACAGTGTGAAGGTAATGGCCATTGCTACGTTCCGGGCAACCTAGGCTTCAGTCTAGGGCCTTGGTCCACCAGACCGAATAGTTAGGGCCTTAGAAGTCAACGCCAGAAGCATAAAATACGATAAAGATGCAACAGCTTTCCATCGTATAACAGGAATATCTGCAAACAGTGTGATAGTACTGGTCATTACTACGTTCCGGGTAATCTAGGCTTCACTCTAGGGTGTTGTTCCATCAGATTGAATAGTTAGGGCCTAAGAAATCAACGCCAGAAGCATAAAATACAATATAAATATAACAGTTTTTCCATCGTATAAAACGAATAATAGCAACCAGCGTGAATGTTATGGTCATTTCTACGTTTCGGGCAACCTAGGCTTCACCCCAGGGCGTTGTTCCACCAGATCGAATAGTTAGGGCCTAAGAAGTGAACGCCAGCAGCATAAAATACAATATAAATACAACAGTTTTTCCATCATATAAAACGAATAATTGCAACCAGTATGAAAGTTCTGGTCATTTCTACGTTCCTGGCAACCTAGGCTTCACTCTATGGCGTTCTTCCACCAAATCCAATAGCTACGGCCTCAGAAGTCAACGCCTGAAGCATAAAATACAATAAAAATACAACAGTCTTTCCATTCTTTAACAGGAATAATTGCAACCCGTGTGGAAGTGATGGTCATTTCTACGTTCCGGGCAACTTCGGCTTCACTCTAGGGCGTTGCTCCACCACAGCTAATAGCTGCGGCTTTAGAAGTCAACGCCAGGAGCATAAAATACAATATAAATACAACAGCTTTTCCATCGTATAAAATGAATAATTGCAAACCGTGTGGAAGTAATGGTCATTTCTACGTTCCGGGCAACCTAGGCTGCACTCTAGGGTGTTGCTCCACCAGATGGAATAGCTAGGGCCTTAGAAGTCAACGCCCGAAGCATAAAATGCAAAATAAATATAACAGCTTTTCCGTCGTACGAAACGAATAACAGCAACCAGTCTGAAAGTACTGGTCATTTCTACGTTCCGGGTAACCTAGGTTTCACACTAGGGCGTTGCTCCACCAGACTGAATAGCCAGGGACTTAGAATTCAACGCCAGAAGGATAAAATACAATATAAGTCCACAGTTTTTCCATCGTATGAAATGAATAATTGCAGACATTGTGAAAGTAATGGTCTTTTCTACGTTCCGGGTAACCTAGGTTTCACACTAGGTCGTTGCTCCACCAGACCGAATAGCTAGGGACTTAGAATTCAACGCCAGAAGGATAAAATACAATATAAGTACAACAGTTTTTCCATCGTATGAAATGAATAATTGCAGACATTGTGAAAGTAATGGTCATTTCTACGTTCCGGGCAACCTAGGCTGCACTCTAGGGTGTTGCTCCACCAGATGGAATAGATAGGGACTTAGAATTCAATGCCAGAAGCATAAAATGCTATATAAATATAACAGCTTTTCCATCGTATAAAACGAATAATAGCAACCAGTGTGAAAGTTACGGTCATTTCTACGTTCCGGGCAACCTAGGCTTCACTCTAGGGCGTTGCTCCACCAGATCGAATAGTTAGGGCCTTGGAAGTCAATGCCCGAAGCATAAAATGCAAAATAAATAGAACAGTTTTTCCATTGTATAAAACGAATAACTGTAACCAGTGTGAAAGTACTGGTCATTTCTACGTTCCGGGCAACCTAGGCTTCACTGTAGGGCGTTGCTCCACCAAATCGAATAGTTAGGGCCTTAGAAGTCAACGCCCGAAGCATAAAATACAATATAAGTACAACAGTTTTTCCATCGTATAAAATGAATGATTGCGAACATTGTGAAAGTAATGGTCATTTCTACGTGCCTGGCAACCTACGTGTCACTCTAGGGCGTTGCTCCTCCACATCTGATAGCTACGGCCTTAGGACTTAACGCCGGAAGCATAAAATACAATATAAATACTACAGCTTTGCCATCTTATAAAATGAATAATTGCAAACAGTGTGAAGGTAATGGTCATTTCTACGTTCCGGGCAACCTAGGCTTCAGTCTAGGGCCTTCCTCCACCAGATCGAACAGTTAGGGCCTTAGAAATCAACGCCAGAAACATAAAATACCATAAAGATGCAACAGCTTTCCCTCGTATAACAGGAATAACTGCAAACAGTGTGATAGTACTGGTCATTACTACGTTCCGGTTAATCTAGGCTTCACGCTAGGGCGCTGCTCCACCAGATCGAGTAGCTAGGCACTAAGAATTCAACGCCAGAAGAATAAAATGCAATATAAGTACAACAGTTTTTCCATCGTATACAATGAGTAATTGCTACCAGTGTGAAAGTTATGGTCATTTCTACGTCCAGGGCAACCTAGGCTTCACTGTAGAGTGGGGCTCCACAAGATCGAATAGGTAGTGCCTTAGAAGGCAACGACAGAAGCATAATATACAACATAAATATAACAGTTTTTCGATCGTATAGAACGAATAATAGCAATCAGTGTGAAAGTTGTGGTCATTTCTACGTTCCGGGCTACCTAGGCTGCACTCTAGGGCGTTGCTCCACCAGACCAAATAGCTAGGGACTTAGAATTCAGCGCCAGAAGGATAAAATACAATATAAGGCCACAGTTTTTCCATCGTATGAAATGAATAATTGCAGACATTGTGAAAGTAATGGTCATTTCTACGTTCCGGGTAACCTAGGTTTCACACTAGGGCGTTGCTCCACCAGACCGAATAGCTAGGGACTTAGAATTCAACGCCAGAAGGATAAAATACAATATAAGTACAATAGTTTTTCCATCGTATGAAATGAATAATTGCAGACATTGTGAAAGTAATGGCCATTTCTACGTTCCGGGCAACCTAGGCTGCACTCTAGGGTGTTGCTCCACCAGATGGAAAAGATAGGGACTTAGAATTCAATGCCAGAAGCATAAAATGCAATATAAATATAACAGCTTTTCCATCGTATAAAACGAATAATAGCAACCAGTGTGAAAGTTATGGTCATTTCTACGTTCCGGGCAACCTAGGCTTCACTGTAGGGCGTTGCTCCACCAAATCGAATAGTTAGGGCCTTAGAAGTCAACGCCCGAAGCATAAAATACAATATAAGTACAACAGTTTTTCCATCGTATAAAATGAATGATTGCGATCATTGTGAAAGTAATTGTCATTTCTACGTTCCGGGCAACCTAGCCTTCACTCTAGAGCGTTTCTCCACCAGACCAAACAGTTAGCGCCTTAGAGGTCAACGTCCGAAGCATAAAATGCAAAATAAATATAACAGCTTTTCCATCGTATGAAACGGATAACAGCAACCAGTCTGAAAGTACTGGACATTTCTACGTTCCGGGTAACCTAGGTTTCACACTAGGGCGTTGCTCCACCAGATCGAATAGCTAGGGACTTAGAAGTCAACGCCAGGAGCATAAAATACAATATAAATACAACAGCTTTTCCATCGTATAAAATGAATAATAGCAACCAGTGTGAAAGTAATGGTCATTTCTACGTTCCGGGCAACCAAGGCTTCACTGTAGGGCGTTGCTCCACCCAAATCGAATAGTTAGGGCCTTAGAAGTCAACGCCCGAAGCATAAAATACAATATAAATACAACAGCTTTTCCATCGTATAAAATGAATAATTGCACACAGTGTGAAAGTAATGGTCATTTATACGTTCCGGGCAACCTAGGCTTCACTGTAGGGCGTTGCTCCACCAAATCGAATAGTTAGGGCCTTAGAAGTCAACGCCCGAAGCATAAAATACAATATAAGTACAACAGCTTTGCCATCGTATAAAATGAATAATTGCAAACAGTGTGAAAGTAATGGTCATTTCTACGTTCCGGTCAACCTAGGTGTCACTCTAGGGCGTTGCTCCACCACATCTAATAGCTACGGCCTTAGAAGTCAACGCCAGGAGCATAAAATACAATATAAATACAACAGCTTTTCCATCGTATAAAATGAATAATTGCACACAGTGTGAACGTAATGGTCATTTATACGTTCCGGGCAACCTAGGCTTCACTGTAGGGCGTTGCTCCACCAAATCGAATAGTTAGGGCCTTAGAAGCCAACGCCCGAAGCTTAAAATACAATATAAGTACAACAGCTTTGCCATCGTATAAAATGAATAATTGCACACAGTGTGAACGTAATGGTCATTTATACGTTCCGGGTAACCTAGGTTTCACACTAGGTCGTTGCTCCACCAGACCGAATAGCTAAGGACTTAGAATTCAACGCCAGAAGGATAAAATACAATATAAGTACAACAGTTTTTCCATCGTATGAAATGAATAATTGCAGACATTGTGAAAGTAATGGTCATTTCTACGTTCCGGGCAACCTAGGCTGCACTCTAGGGTGTTGCTCCACCAGATGGAATAGATAGGGACTTAGAATTCAATGCCAGAAGCATAAAATGCTATATAAATATAACAGCTTTTCAATCGTATAAAACGAATAATAGCAACCAGTGTGAAAGTTACGGTCATTTCTACGTTCCGGGCGACCTAGGCTTCACACTAGGGCGTTGCTCCACCAGATCGAATAGTTAGGGCCTTGGAAGTCAACGCCCGAAGCATAAAATGCAAAATAAATATAACAGCTTTTACATCGTATAAAACGAATAATAGCAACCAGTGTGAAAGTTATGGTCATTTCTACGTTCCGGGCAACCTAGGCTTCACTGTAGGGCGTTGCTCCACCAAATCGAATAGTTAGGGCCTTAGAAGTCAACGCCCGAAGCATAAAATACAATATAAGTACAACAGCTTTGCCATCGTATATAATGAATAATTGCAAACAGTGTGAAGGTAATGGCCATTGCTACGTTCCGGGCAACCTAGGCTTCAGTCTAGGGCCTTGGTCCACCAGATCGAATAGTTAGGGCCTTAGAAGTCAACGCCAGAAGCATAAAATACGATAAAGATGCAACAGCTTTCCATCGTATAACAGGAATATCTGCAAACAGTGTGATAGTACAGGTCATTACTACGTTCCGGGTAATCTAGGCTTCCCTCTAGGGTGTTGTTCCACCAGATTGAATAGTTAGGGCCTAAGAAATCAACGCCAGAAGCATAAAATACAATATAAATATAACAGTTTTTCCATCGTATAAAACGAATAATAGCAACCAGCGTGAATGTTATGGTCATTTCTACGTTTCGGGCAACCTAGGCTTCACCCCAGGACGTTGTTCCACCAGATCGAATAGTTAGGGCCTAAGAAGTGAACGCCAGCAGCATAAAATACAATATAAATACAACAGTTTTTCCATCATATAAAACGAATAATTGCAACCAGTATGAAAGTTCTGGTCATTTCTACGTTCCTGGCAACCTAGGCTTCACTCTATGGCGTTCTTCCACCAAATGCAATAGCTACGGCCTCAGAAGTCAACGCCTGAAGCATAAAATACAATAAAAATACAACAGTCTTTCCATTCTTTAACAGGAATAATTGCAACCCGTGTGGAAGTGATGGTCATTTCTACGTTCCGGGCAACTTCGGCTTCACTCTAGGGCGTTGCTCCACCACAGCTAATAGCTGCGGCTTTAGAAGTCAACGCCAGGAGCATAAAATACAATATAAATACAACAGCTTTTCCATCGTGTAAAATGAATAATTGCAAACAGTGTGGAAGTAATGGTCATTTCTACGTTGCGGGCAACCTAGGCTGCACTCTAGGGTGTTGCTCCACCAGATGGAATAGCTAGGGCCTTAGAAGTCAACGCCCGAAGCATAAAATGCAAAATAAATATAACAGCTTTTCCGTCGTACGAAACGAATAACAGCAACCAGTCTGAAAGTACTGGTCATTTCTACGTTCCGGGTAACCTAGGTTTCACACTAGGGCGTTGCTCCACCAGACCGAATAGCCAGGGACTTAGAATTCAACGCCAGAAGGATAAAATACAATATAAGTCCACAGTTTTTCCATCGTATGAAATGAATAATTGCAAACAGTGTGAAGGTAATGGTCATTTCTACGTTCCAGGCAACCTAGGCTTCAGTCTAGGGCCTTCCTCCTCCAGATCGAACAGTTAGGGCCTTCGAAATCAACTCCAGAAACATAAAATACCATAAAGATGCAACAGCTTTCCTTCGTATAACAGGAATAACTGCAAACAGTGTGATAGTACTGGACATTACTACGTTCCGGTTAATCTAGGCTTCACGCTAGGGCGCTGCTCCACCAGATCGAGTAGCTAGGGACTAAGAATTCAACGCCAGAAGAATAAAATGCAATATAAGTACAACAGTTTTTCCATCGTATACAATGAGTAATTGCTACCAGTGTGAAAGTTATGGTCATTTCTACGTGCCGGGCAACCTAGGCTTCACTGTAGAGTGAGGCTCCACAAGATCGAATAGGTAGTGCCTTAGAAGGCAACGACAGAAGCATAATATACAACATAAATAGAACAGTTTTTCGATCGTATAAAACGAATAATAGCAATCAGTGTGAAAGTTGTGGTCATTTCTACGTTCCGGGCTACCTAGGCTGCACTCTAGGGCGTTGCTCCACCAGATCGAATAGGTAGGGCCATAGAAGTCAACGCCAGAAGCATAAAACACAATAAAAATGCAACAGTTTTTCCATCTTATAGCATGACTAATTGCAACCAGTGCGAAAGTAATGATCATTTCTACGTTCCGGGCAACCTAGGCTTCACTCTAGGGCGTGTCTCCACCAGACCAAACAGTTAGGGCCTTAGAAGTCAACGCCCGAAGCATAAAATGCAAAATAAATATAACAGCTTTTCCATCGTATGAAACGGATAACAGCAACCAGTCTGAAAGTACTGGACATTTCTACGTTCCGGGTAACCTAGGTTTCACACTAGGGCGTTGCTCCTCCACATCTGATAGCTACGGCCTTAGGACTTAACGCCGGAAGCATAAAATGCGATATAAATACAACAGCTTTTCCATCGTATAAAACGAATAATGGTAAACAGTGTGAAAGTTATGGTCATTTCTACGTTCCGGTCAACCTAGGCTTAATTCTAGGACGTTGCTCCACCAGATCGAATAGTTAGGGCCTATGAAGTCAACGCCAGAAGCATAAAATACAATAAAGGTGCAACAGTTTTTCCAACGTATAACAGGAATAATTGCAACCAGTGTGAAGGTAATGGTATGTTCTACGTTCCGGGCAACCTAGGCTTCAGTCTGGGGCGGTGCTCCACCAGATCAAATAGTTACGGCCTAAGAAGTCAACGCCAGAAGCATAAATTACAATATAAGTACAACAGCTTTTCCATCGTATATAATGTATATTTGCATACAGTGTGGAAGTAATGGTCATTTCTACGTTCCGGGCAACCTAGGCTTCACGCTAGGGTGTTGCTCCACCAGATGGAATAGGTAGGGCCTTAGAAGTCAACGCCCGAAGCATAAAATGCAAAATAAATAGAACAGTCTTTCCATTGTATAAAACGAATAACTGCAACCAGTGTGAAGGTAATGGTCATTTCTACGTTGCGTGCAACCTAGGCTTCACGCTAGGGCGTTGCTCCACCAGATCAAACAGATAGGTCCTTAGATGTCAACGCCAGAAGCATACAATACGATATAAATACAACAGCTTTTCCATGGTATAACAGGATTAATTGCAACCAGTTTGAAAGTGATGGTCATTTCGACGTTCCGTGCAACCTAGACTTCACTCTAGGGCGTTGCTCCACTAGATCGAATAGCTAGGGCCTTAGAAGACAACGCCAGAGGCATAAAATACAATATAAATACAACAGCTTTTCCATAGTAAAAAACGAATAATTGCAACCAGTGTGAAAGTTATGGTTATTTCTACATTCCGAGCAACCTAGGCTTCACTCTAGGGCGTTGCTCCACCAGATCGAATAGTTAGGCCCTTAGAAGTCACCGCCAGAAGCATAAAATACGATATAAATACAACAGCTTTTCCATCGTATAAAACGAATAATTGCAGCCAGTGTGAAAATTATGGTCATTTCTACATTCCGAGCAACCTAGGCTTCACTCTAGGGCGTTGCTCCAACAGATTGAATAGTTAGGGCCTTAGAAGTCAACGCACGAAGCATAAAATGCAATAAAAATACAATAGTTTTTCCATCGTATAACAGGATTAATTGCAACCAGTTTGAAAGTGATGGTCATTTCTACGTTCCGGGCAACCTAGGCTTCACTCTAGGGCGTTGCTCCACTAGATCGAATAGCTAGGGCCATAGAAGTCAACGCCAGAAGCATAAAATACGATATAAATACAACAGCTTTTCCATCGTATAAACGGAATAATTCCAAACAGTGTGAAAGTAATGGTCATTTCTACGTTCCGGGCAACCTAGGCTTCACTCTAGGGCGTTGCTCCACCAGATCAAACAGTTAGGGCCTCAGAAGTCAACGCCCGAAGCATAAAATACAAAATAAATAGAACAGTTTTTCCATTGTATAAAACGAATAATTGCTACCAGTGTAAAAGTTACGGTCATTTCTACGTTCCGGGCAACCTAGGCTTCACGCTAGGGTGTTGCTCCACCAGATGGAATAGCTAGGGCCTTAGAAGTCAACGCCCGAAGCATAAAATGCAAAATAAATAGAACAGTCTTTCCAGAGTGTAAAACGAATAACTGCAACCAGTGTGAAGGTAATGGTCATTTCTACGTTCTGTGCGACCTAGGCTTCACGCTAGAGCGTTGCTCCCACAGATCAGACAGATAGGTCCTTAGATGTCGACGCCAGAAGCATACAATACGATATAAATACAACAGCTTTTCCATGGTATAACAGGATTAATTGCAACCAGTTTGAACGTGATGGTCATTTCTAGGTTCCGAGCAAACTAGGCGTCACTCTAGGGCGTTGCTCCACCAGATCGAATAGCTAGTGACTTAGAATTCTTCGCTAAAAGCATAAAATACAATTATAATAAAACAGTTTTTCCATCGTATAACAGGAATAATTGCAACCAGTGTGAAAGTAATGGTCATTTCTACGTTCCGGTCAACGTAGGTTTCACTTTAGGGCGTTGATCCACCAGAGGGAATAGTTAGGGCCTAAGAAGTCAGCGCCAGAAGCATAAAATACAATATAAATACAACAGCTTTTCAATCGTATAGAACGAATAATAGCAACCAGTGTGAAAGTTATGGACATTTCTACATTCCGGCCAACCTAGGCTTCACCCAAGGGCGTGGCCCCACGAGGTCGAATAGTTAGGGCCTTAGAAGTCATCGCCAGAAGCATAAAATACAATAAAGGTGCAACCGTTTTTCCATCGTTTTACAGGAATAACTGCAACCAGTGTGAATGTACTGGTCATTTCTACGTTCCGGATAACCTTGGTTTCACTCTAGGGCGTTGCTCTACCAGATCGAATAGCTAGGGACTTAGAACTCAACGCCAGAAGGATAAAATACAATATAAATACAACAGTTATTCCATCATATAAAATGAATAATTGCAAACAGTGTGAAAGATATGGTCATTTCTACGTTCCGGGCAACCTAGGCGTCACTCTAGGGTGTTGCTCCACCACATCTAATAGCTACGGCCTTAGAAGTCAACGCCAGAAGAATAAAATACAATAAAGATGCAACAGCTTTTGCATCGTATAAAACGAATAATTGCAGCCAGTGTGAAAGTTCTGGTCATTTCTACGTTCCGGGCAACCTAGGCTTCACCCTAGGTCGTTGTTCCACCAGATCGAATAGTTAGGGCCTAAAAAGTGAACGCCAGAAGCATAAAATACAATATAAATACAACAGTTTTTTCACTCCATAAAACAAATAATTGAAACCAGTATGAAAGTTATGGTCATTTCCACGTTCCGGGTAACCTAGGTTTCACTCTAGGGCGTTGCTCCACCAGATCTTCTAGTTAGGGCCTATGAAGTCAACGCCATAAGAATAAAATACAATATAAATATACCAGTTTTTCAATCGTATAAAGCGAATAATAGCAACCAGTTGTCTAGGTTATGGTCATTCCAACGTTCCTGGCAATCTAGGCTTCACTCTAGGGCGTTGCTCCACTAGATCAATCAGTTAGGGCGTTAGAAGTCAACGCCCGAAACATAAAATGCAAAATAAATAGAATAGCTTTTCCATTGTATAAAACGAATAATTGCTACCAGTGTGAAAGTTATGGTCATTTCTACGTTCCGGGCAACCTAGTCTTCACCCTAGGGCGTTGCTCCAACAGATTGTATAGATAGGACCTTAGAGGTCAATGCCCGAAGCATAAAATGCAATAGAAATACAAGGGTTTTTCCATCATATAATAGGAGTAATTGCAACCAGTATGAACGTGATGGTCATTTCTAGGTTCCGAGCAAACTAGGCGTCACTCTAGGGCGTTGCTCCAGCAGATCGAATAACTAGTGACTTAGAATTCTTCGCTAAAAGCATAAAATACAATCATAATAAAACAGTTTTTCCATCGTATAACAGGAATAATTGCAACCAGTGTGAAAGTAATGGTCATTTCTACGTTCCGGTCAACGTAGGTTTCACTTTAGGGCGTTGATCCACCAGAGGGAATAGTTAGGGCCTAAGAAGTCAGCGCCAGAAGCATAAAATACAATATAAATACAACAGCTCTTCAATCGTATAAACCGAATAATAGCAACCAGTGTGAAAGTTATGGACATTTCTACATTCCGGCCAACCTAGGCATCACCCAAGGGCGTGGCTCCACGAGGTCGAATAGTTAGGGCCTTAGAAGTCATCGCCAGAAGCATAAAATACAATAAAGATGCAACCGTTTTTCCATCGTTTTACAGGAATAACTGCAACCAGTGTGAATGTACTGGTCATTTCTCCGTTCCGGATAACCTTGGTTTCACTCTAGGGCGTTGCTCTACCAGATCGAATAGCTAGGGACTTAGAACTCAACGCCAGAAGGTTAAAATACAATATAAATACAACAGTTATTCCATCGTATAAAATGAGTAGTTGCTAACATTGTGAAAGTAATGGTCATTTCTACGTTCCGGGCAACCTAGGCGTCACTGTAGGGCGTTGCTCCTCCACATCTAATAGCTACGGCCTTAGAAGTCAACGCCAGAGGCATAAAATACAATATAAATACAACAGCTTTTCCATCGTACAAGATGAATAATAGCAAACAGTGTGAAAGTAATGGTCATTTCTACGTTCCGGGCAACCTGGGCTTCACTCTAGGTCGTTGCTCCAACAGGTCAAATAGCTAGCGACTTAGAATTAAACGCGAGAAGCATAGAATGCAATAAAAATACAACAGTTTTTTCATCGTATAACAGGAATAATTGCAACCAGTGTGAATGTAATGGTCATTTCTACGTTCTCGGCAACCTAGGTTTCACTCTAGGGCGTTGCTCCACCAGGTCGAATAGTTAGGGCCTAACAAGTCAACGCCAGAAGCATAAAATACGATATAAATACAACAGATTTTCCATGGTATAAAACGAATAATTGCAACCAGTGTGAGAGTTCTGGTCATTTCGACGTTCCGGCAACCTAGGCTTCACTCTAGGGTGTTGCTCCACCAGATCGAATAGTTAGGGCCATAGAAGTCAACACCATGAGCATAAGATACAATAAAAATACAACAGTCTTTTCATCGTATTACAGGAATAATTGCAATAAGCGTGAAAGTAATGATCATTTCGGCGTTTCGGGCATCCTAGACTTAACTCTGGGGCATTGCGCCTCCAGATCGAATAGTTAGGGCCTAAGAAGTCACTGCCAGAAGCATAAAATACAATATAAATACAACAGTTTTTCCATCATATAAAATGAATAATTGCAAACAGTGTGAAAGATATGGTCATTTCTACGTTCCGGACAACCTAGGCGTCACTCTAGGGTGTTGCTCCACCACATCTAATAGCTACGGCCTTAGAAGTCAACGCCAGAAGAATAAAATACAATAAAGATGCAACAGCTTTTGCATCGTATAAAACGAATAATTGCAGCCAGTGTGAAAGTTATGGTCATTTCTACGTTCCGGGTAACCTAGGTTTCACTCTAGGGCGTTGCTCCACCAGATCGTCTAGTTAGGGCCTATGAAGTCAACGCCATAAGAATAAAATACAATATAAATATACCAGTTTTTCAATCGTATAAAACGAATAATAGCACCCAGTTGTCTAGGTTATGGTTATTCCAACGTTCCTGGCAATCTAGGCTTCACTCTAGGGCGTTGCACCACCAGATCAATCAGTTAGGGCGTTAGAAGTCAACGCCCGAAACATAAAATGCAAAATAAATAGAATAGCTTTTCCATTGTATAAAACGAATAATTGCTACCAGTGTGAAAGTTATGGTCATTTCTACGTTCCGGGCAACCTAGGCTTCACCCTAGGTCGTTGTTCCACCAGATCGAATAGTTAGGGCCTAAAAAGTGAACGCCAGAAGCATAAAATACAATATAAATACAACAGTTTTTTCACTCCATAAAACAAATAATTGAAACCAGTATGAAAGTTATGGTCATTTCCACGTTCCGGGCAACCTAGGCTTCACTCTAGGGCGTTGCTCCACCAGATCGAATGGTTAGGTCCTAAGAAGTCAACGCCAGAAGCATAAAATACGATATAAATACAACAGCTTTTCCATCGTATAAAACGAATTATTGCAACCAGTGTGAAAGTAATGGTCATTTCTACGTTCCGCGCAACGTAGGTTTCACTCTACGGCGTTGATCCACCAGAGGGAATAGTTAGGGCCTAACAATTCAACGCCATAAGAATAAAATACAATATAAGTACAGCAGTTTTTTCATCGTATGAAATGAATAATTGCAAACATTGTGAAAGTAATGGTCATTTCTACGTTCCGGGCAACCTAGGCGTCACTCTGGGGCGTTGCTCCACCACATCGAATAGCTACGGTCTTAGAAGTCAACGCCAGAAGCATAAAACACGGTATAAATACAGCAGCTTTTGCATCGTATAAAACGAATAATTGCAGCCAGTGTGAAAGTTATGGTCATTTCTACGTTCCGGGTAACCTAGGTTTCACTCTAGGGCGTTGCTCCACCAGATCGTCTAGTTAGGGCCTATGAAGTCAACGCCATAAGAATAAAATACAATATAAATATACCAGTTTTTCAATCGTATAAAACGAATAATAGCACCCAGTTGTCTAGGTTATGGTCATTCCAACGTTCCTGGCAATCTAGGCTTCACTCTAGGGCGTTGCTCCACCAGATCAATCAGTTAGGGCGTTAGAAGTCAACGCCCGAAACATAAAATGCAAAATAAATAGAATAGCTTTTCCATTGTATAAAACGAATAATTGCTACCAGTGTGAAAGTTATGGTCATTTCTACGTTCCGGGCAACCTAGGCTTCACCCTAGGTCGTTGTTCCACCAGATCGAATAGTTAGGGCCTAAAAAGTGAACGCCAGAAGCATAAAATACAATATAAATACAACAGTTTTTTCACTCCATAAAACAAATAATTGAAACCAGTATGAAAGTTATGGTCATTTCCACGTTCCGGGTAACCTGGGTTTCACTCTAGGGCGTTGCTCCACCAGATCTTCTAGTTAGGGCCTATGAAGTCAACGCCATAAGAATAAAATACAATATAAATATACCAGTTTTTCAATCGTATAAAACGAATAATAGCAACCAGTTGTCTAGGTTATGGTCATTCCAACGTTCCTGGCAATCTAGGCTTCACTTTAGGGCGTTGCTCCACTAGATCAATCAGTTAGGGCGTTAGAGGTCAACGCCCGAAACATAAAATGCAAAATAAATACAATAGCTTTTCCATTGTATAAAACGAATAATTGCTACCAGTGTGAAAGTTATGGTCATTTCTACGTTCCGGGCAACCTAGTCTTCACCCTAGGGCGTTGCTCCAACAGATTGTATAGATAGGACCTTAGAGGTCAATGCCCGAAGCATAAAATGCAATAGAAATACAAGGGTTTTTCCATCATATAATAGGAGTAATTGCAACCAGTATGAACGTGATGGTCATTTCTAGGTTCCGAGCAAACTAGGCGTCACTCTAGGGCGTTGCTCCACCAGATCGAATAACTAGTGACTTAGAATTCTTCGCTAAAAGCATAAAATACAATCATAATAAAACAGTTTTTCCATCGTATAACAGGAATAATTGCAACCAGTGTGAAAGTAATGGTCATTTCTACGTTCCGGTCAACGTAGGTTTCACTTTAGGGCGTTGATCCACCAGAGGGAATAGTTAGGGCCTAAGAAGTCAGCGCCAGAAGCATAAAATACAATATAAATACAACAGCTTTTCAATCGTATAAACCGAATAATAGCAACCAGTGTGAAAGTTATGGACATTTCTACATTCCGGCCAACCTAGGCATCACCCAAGGGCGTGGCTCCACGAGGTCGAATAGTTAGGGCCTTAGAAGTCATCGCCAGAAGCATAAAATACAATAAAGATGCAACCGTTTTTCCATCGTTTTACAGGAATAACTGCAACCAGTGTGAATGTACTGGTCATTTCTCCGTTCCGGATAACCTTGGTTTCACTCTAGGGCGTTGCTCTACCAGATCGAATAGCTAGGGACTTAGAACTCAACGCCAGAAGGATAAAATACAATATAAATACAACAGTTATTCCATCGTATAAAATGAGTAGTTGCTAACATTGTGAAAGTAATGGTCATTTCTACGTTCCGGGCAACCTACGCGTCACTCTAGGGCGTTGCTCCACCACATCTAATAGCTACGGCCTTAGAAGTCAACGCCAGAGGCATAAAATACAATATAAATACAACAGCTTTTCCATCGTACAAGATGAATAATAGCAAACAGTGTGAAAGTTATGGTCATTTCTACGTTCCGGGCAACCTACGCGTCACTCTAGGGCGTTGCTCCACCACATCTAATAGCTACGGCCTTAGAAGTCAACGCCAGAAACATAAAATGCAAAATAAATAGAATAGCTTTTCCATTGTATAAAACGAATAATTGCTACCAGTGTGACAGTTATGGTCATTTCTACGTTCCGGGCAACCTAGGCTTCACCCTAGGTCGTTGTTCCACCAGATCGAATAGATAGGGCCTAAAAAGTGAACGCCAGAAGCATAAAATACAATATAAATACAACAGTTTTTTCACTCCATAAAACAAGTAATTGAAACCAGTATGAAAGTTATGGTCATTTCCACGTTCCGGGCAACCTAGGCTTCACTCTAGGGCGTTGCTCCACCAGATCGAATGGTTAGGTCCTAAGAAGTCAACGCCAGAAGCATAAAATACGATATAAATACAACAGCTTTTCCATCGTATAAAACGAATTATTGCAACCAGTGTGAAAGTAATGGTCATTTCTACGTTCCGCGCAACGTAGGTTTCACTCTACGGCGTTGATCCACCAGAGGGAATAGTTAGGGCCTAACAATTCAACGCCATAAGAATAAAATACAATATAAGTACAGCAGTTTTTTCATCGTATGAAATGAATAATTGCAAACATTGTGAAAGTAATGGTCATTTCTACGTTCCGGGCAACCTAGGCGTCACTCTGGGGCGTTGCTCCACCACATCGAATAGCTACGGTCTTAGAAGTCAACGCCAGAAGCATAAAACACGGTATAAATACAGCAGCTTTTCCATCGTATAAAACGGATAATTGCAACCAGTGTGAAAGTAGTGGTCATTTCTAGGTTCCGAGCATCCTAGGCGTCACTCTATGGCGTTGCTCCACCAGATCGAATAGCTAGTGACTTAGAATTCATCGCTAAAAGCATAAAATACAATTATAATACAACAGTTTTTCCATCGTATAACAGGAATAATTGCAACCAGTGTGAAAGTAATGGTCATTTCTACGTTTCGGGCATCCTAGACTTAACTCTGGGGCATTGCGCCTCCAGATCGAATAGTTAGGGCCTAAGAAGTCAACGCCAGAAGCATAAAATACAATATAAATACAACAGCTTTTCAATCGTATAAAACGAATAATTGCAACCAGTGTGAAAGTTATGGTCATTTCGACGTTCCGGCAACCTAGGCTTCACTCTAGGGTGTCGCTCCACCAGATCGAATAGCTAGGGCCTAAGAAGTCAACGCCAGAAGCATAAAATACGATATAAATACAACTGTTTGTCCATCGTAGAACAGGAATAATTGCAACCAGTGTGAAAGTTATGGTCATTTCTGCGTTCCGGGCAACCTAGGCTTCACTCTAGGTCGTTGCTCCACCAGAACAAACAGTTAGGGCCTTAGAAGTAAACGCCCGAAGCATAAAATACAAAATAAATGGAACAGTTTTTCCATTGTATAAAACGAATAATTGCTACCCGTGTGAAAGTTATGGTCATTTCTACGTTCCGGGCAACCTAGGCTTCACCCTAGGGCGTTGTTCCACCAGATCGAATAGTTAGGGCCTAAGAAGTGAACGCCAGAAGCATAAAATACAATATAAATACAACAGTTTTTTCACTCTATAAAACAAATAATTGCAACCAGTATGAAAGTTATGGTCATTTCTTCTTTCCCGGCAACCTAGGATTCACCCCAGGCCGTTGCTCCAACAGATTGAATAGTTAGGGCCTAAGAAGTCAACGCCAGAAGCATAAAATACAATATAAATACAACAGCTTTTCAATCGTATAAAACGAATAATTGCAACCAGTGTGAAAGTTATGGTCATTTCGACGTTCCGGCAACCTAGGCTTCACTCTAGGGTGTCGCTCCACCAGATCGAATAGCTAGGGCCTAAGAAGTCAACGCCAGAAGCATAAAATACGATATAAATACAACTGTTTGTCCATCGTAGAACAGGAATAATTGCAACCAGTGTGAAAGTTATGGTCATTTCTGCGTTCCGGGCAACCTAGGCTTCACTCTAGGTCGTTGCTCCACCAGAACAAACAGTTAGGGCCTTAGAAGTAAACGCCCGAAGCATAAAATACAAAATAAATGGAACAGTTTTTCCATTGTATAAAACGAATAATTGCTACCCGTGTGAAAGTTATGGTCATTTCTACGTTCCGGGCAACCTAGGCTTCACCCTAGGGCGTTGTTCCACCAGATCGAATAGTTAGGGCCTAAGAAGTGAACGCCAGAAGCATAAAATACAATATAAATACAACAGTTTTTTCACTCTATAAAACAAATAATTGCAACCAGTATGAAAGTTATGGTCATTTCTTCTTTCCCGGCAACCTAGGATTCACCCCAGGCCGTTGCTCCAACAGATTGAATAGTTAGGGCCATAGATGTTAATGCCCGAAGCATAAAATACAATATAAATACAACAGCTTTTCCACCGTATATAATGTATATTTGCAAACAGTGTGAAAGTAATGGTCATTTCCATGTTCCGGGCAACCTAGGCTTCACTCTAGGGCGTGTTCCACCAGATCGAATAGTTAGGGCCTAAGAAGTCAACGCCAGAAGAATAAAATCAATATAAGTACAATAGTTTTTCCATCGTATAAAACGAATAATTGAAACCAGTGTGAAAGTTATGGTCATTTCTGCGTTCCGGGCAACCTAGGCTTCACTCTAGGTCGTTGCTCCACCAGAACAAACAGTTAGGGCCTTAGAAGTAAACGCCCGAAGCATAAAATACAAAATAAATAGAACAGTTTTTCCATCGTGTAAAACGAATAATTGCTACCAGTGTGAAAGTTATGGTCATTGCTACGTTCCGCGCAACCTAGGCTTCACCCAAGGGCGTTGTTCCACCAGATGGAATAGTTAGGGCCTAAGATGTCAACGCCAGAAGCATAAGATACGATATAAATACAACAGCATTTCCATCGTATAGAACGAATAATTGCAACCAGGGTGAATGTAATGGTCACTTCTACGTTCCGGGCAACCTAGGCTTCACTCTAGGGCGTTGTTCCACCAGATGGAATAGTTAGGGCCTAAGATGTCAACGCCAGAAGCATAAAATACAACATAAATACAACAGATTTTCCATCGTATATAATGTATATTTGCAAACAGTGTGAAGGTAATGGTCATTTCTACGTACCGGGCAACCTAGGCTCCGCTCTCGGGCGTTGCTCCACCAAACCGAATAGCTAGGGCCTTAGAAGTCAACGCCAGAAGCATAAAATACAATAAAGATGCAAAAGTTTTTCCATCGTATAACAGGTATAACTGCAAACAGTGTGAAAGTAATGGTCATTTACATGTTCCGGGCAACCTAGTCTTCAATCTAGGGCGTTGTTCTACCAGATCGAAAAGTTAGGGCCTAAGAAGTCAACGCCAGAAGCATAAAATAGAATATAAATATAACAGTTTTTCCATCGTATAAAACGAATGATAGCAACCAGTGTGAAAGTTATGGTCATTTCTACGTTCCGGACAACCAAGGCTTCACTCTAGGGCGTTGCGCCACCAGATCGAATAGTTAGGGCCTTAGAAGTCAACGCCCGAAGCATAAAATACAAAATAAATAAAACAGTTTTTCCATCGTATAAAACGAATAATTGCAACCAGTATGAAAGTTAACGTCATTTCTACTTTCCGGGCAACATAGGCTTCACCCTTGGGCGTTGCACCAGCAGATTGAATAGTTAAGGCCTTAGAAGTCAACGCCAGAAGCATAAAATACAATATAAATAAAACAGTTTTTCAATCGTATAAAACGAATAATTGCTACCAGTGTGAAAGTTATGGACATTTCTACGTTCCCCGCTACCTTGGCTTCACCCAAGCGCGTTGTTCCACCAGATGGAATAGTTAGGGCCTAAGAAGTCAACGCCAGAAGCATAAAATACGATATAAATACAACAGCCTTTCCATCGTATAAGACGAATAATTGCAACCAGTGTGAATGTAATGGTCATTTCTACGTTCCGGGCAACCTAGGCTTCACTCTCGGGAGTTGCTCCACCAAATCGAATAGCTAGGGCCTTAGAAGTCAACGCCAGAAGCATAAAATACAATAAAGATGCAAAAGTTTTTCCATCGTATAACAGGAATAACTGCAAACAGTGTGAAAGTAATGGTCATTTCCATGTTCCGGGAAACCAAGTCTTCACTCTAGGGCGTTGTTCCTCTAGATCGAATAGTTAGGGCCTAAGAAGTCGACGCCAGAAGAATAAAATACAATATAAGTACAAAAGCTTTTCCATCGTATAAAATGAATAATTGCAAACATTGTGAAAGTGATGGTCATTTCTACGTTCCGGGCAACCTAGGCGTCACTCTAGGGCGTTGCGCCACCAGATCCACTAGTTAGGGCCTTAGAAGTCAACGCCCAAAGCACAAAATACCAAATAACTAAAACAGTTTTTCCATCGTATAAAACGAATAATTGCAACCAGTATGAAAGTTAACATCGTTTCTACTTTCCGGGCAACCTAGGCTTCACCCTAGGGCGTTGCACCAACAGATTGAATAGTTAGGGCCTTAGAAGTCAACGCCCGAAGCATAAAATACAAAATAAACAGAACAGTTTTACCATCGTATAAAACGAATAATTGCGACCGGTGTGAAAGTTATGGTCATTTCTACTTTCCGGGCATTCTAGGCTTCACCCTGGGACGTGGTTCCACCAGATTGAACAGTTAGGGCCTAAGAAGTCAACGCCAGAAGCATAAAATACAATATAAATAGAACAGTTTTTCCATCGTATAAAACGAATGATAGCAACCAGTGTGAAAGTTATGGTCATTTCTACGTTCCGGGCAACCTAGGCTTCACTCTAGGGCGTTGTTCCACCAGATGGAATAGTTAGGGCCTTAGAAGTCAACGCCCGAAGCATAAAACGCAAAATAAATGGAACAGCTTTTCCATTGTATAAAACGAATAATTGCAATCGGTGTGAAAGTAATAGTCATTTCTACGTTCCGGGCAACGTAGGTTTCACTCTAGGGCGTTGATCCGCCGGAGGGAATAGTTAGGGCATAAGAAGTCAACGCCAGAAGCATAAAATACAAAATAAATAAAACAGTTTTTCCATCGTATAAAACGAATAATTGCTACCAGTGTGAAACTTATGGTCATTTCTACGTTCCGCGCACCCTAGGCTTGACCCTAGGGCGTTGTTCCACCAGATCGAATAGTTAGGGCCTTAGGAGTCAACGCCCGAAGCATAAAATACAAAATAAATGGATCAGCTTTTCCATCGTATAAAACGAATAATTGCAACCAGTGTGAAAGTAATAGCCATTTCTGCGTTCCGGGCAACGTAGGTTTCACTCTAGGGCGTTGATCCGCCAGAGGGAATAGTTAGGGCATAAGAAGTCAACGCCAGAAGCATAAAACACAAAATAAATAAAACAGCTTTTCCATCGTATAAAACGAATAATTGGAACCAGTATGAAAGTTAACGTCATTTCTACATTCCGGGCAACATAGGCTTCACCCATGGGCGATGCACCAACAGATTGAATAGTTATGGCCTTAGGAGTCAACACGCGTAGCATAAAATACAAAATAAATAGAACAGTTTTTCCATCGTATAAAACGAATAATTGCTACCAGTGTGAAAGTTAAGGTCATTTCTAAGTTCCGCGCAACGTAGGCTTCACCCGACGGCGTTGTTCCACCAGATGGAATAGTTAGGGCCTAAGAGGTCAACGCCAGAAGCATAAAATACGATATAAATACAACAGCTTTTCCATCGTATAAAACGAATAATTGCAACCAGTGTGGAAGTTATGGTCATTTCTACGTTCCGGGCAACCTAGGCTTCACTCTAGGGCGTTGCTCGACCAGATCGAATAGCTAGGGCCTTAGAAGTCAACGCCTGAAGTATAAAATACAATATAAATATAACAGTTTTTCCATCGTATAAAACGAATGATAGCAACCGGTGTGAAAGTTATGGTCATTTCTCCGTTCCGGGCAACCTAGGCTTCACTCTAGCGCGCTGCTCCACCAGATCGAACAGTTAGGGCTTTAGAAGTCAACGCCAGAAGCATAAAATACAAAATAAATAAAACTGTTTTTCCATCGTATAAAACGAATAATTGCTACCAGTGTGAAAGTTATGGTCATTGCTACGTTCCGCGCAACCTAGGCTTCACCCAAGGGCGTTGTTCGACCAGGTGGAATAGTTAGGGCCTAAGAAGTCAACGCCAGAAGCATAAAATAGAATATAAATATAACAGTTTTTCCATCGTATAAAACGAATGATAGCAACCAGTGTGAAAGTTATGGTCATTTCTACGTTCCGGACAACCAAGGCTTCACTCTAGGGCGTTGCGCCACCAGATCGAATAGTTAGGGCCTTAGAAGTCAACGCCCGAAGCATAAAATACAAAATAAATAAAACAGTTTTTCCATCGTATAAAACGAATAATTCCAACCAGTATGAAAGTTAACGTCATTTCTACTTTCCGGGCAACATAGGCTTCACCCTTGGGCGTTGCACCAGCAGATTGAATAGTTAAGGCCTTAGAAGTCAACGCCAGAAGCATAAAATACAATATAAATAAAACAGTTTTTCAATCGTATAAAACGAATAATTGCTACCAGTGTGAAAGTTATGGACATTTCTACGTTCCCCGCTACCTTGGCTTCACCCAAGCGCGTTGTTCCACCAGATGGAATAGTTAGGGCCTAAGAAGTCAACGCCAGAAGCATAAAATACGATATAAATACAACAGCCTTTCCATCGTATAAGACGAATAATTGCAACCAGTGTGAATGTAATGGTCATTTCTACGTTCCGGGCAACCTAGGCTTCACTCTCGGGAACTGCTCCACCAAATCGAATAGCTAGGGCCTTAGAAGTCAACGCCAGAAGCATAAAATACAATAAAGATGCAAAAGTTTTTCCATCGTATAACAGGAATAACTGCAAACAGTGTGAAAGTAATGGTCATTTCCATGTTCCGGGAAACCAAGTCTTCACTCTAGGGCGTTGTTCCTCTAGATCGAATAGTTAGGGCCTAAGAAGTCGACGCCAGAAGAATAAAATACAATATAAGTACAAAAGCTTTTCCATCGTATAAAATGAATAATTGCAAACATTGTGAAAGTGATGGTCATTTCTACGTTCCGGGCAACCTAGGCGTCACTCTAGGGCGTTGCGCCACCAGATCCACTAGTTAGGGCCTTAGGAGTCAACGCCCGAAGCATAAAATACAAAATAAATGGATCAGCTTTTCCATCGTATAAAACGAATAATTGCAACCAGTGTGAAAGTAATAGTCATTTCTGCGTTCCGGGCAACGTAGGTTTCACTCTAGGGCGTTGATCCGCCAGAGGGAATAGTTAGGGCATAAGAAGTCAACGCCAGAAGCATAAAACACAAAATAAATAAAACAGCTTTTCCATCGTATAAAACGAATAATTGGAACCAGTATGAAAGTTAACGTCATTTCTACATTCCGGGCAACATAGGCTTCACCCATGGGCGATGCACCAACAGATTGAATAGTTATGGCCTTAGGAGTCAACACCCGTAGCATAAAATACAAAATAAATAGAACAGTTTTTCCATCGTATAAAACGAATAATTGCTACCAGTGTGAAAGTTAAGGTCATTTCTAAGTTCCGCGCAACCTAGGCTTCACCCGACGGCGTTGTTCCACCAGATGGAATAGTTAGGGCCTAAGAGGTCAACGCCAGAAGCATAAAATACGATATAAATACAACAGCTTTTCCATCGTATAAAACGAATAATTGCAACCAGTGTGGAAGTTATGGTCATTTCTACGTTCCGGGCAACCTAGGCTTCACTCTAGGGCGTTGCTCGACCAGATCGAATAGCTAGGGCCTTAGAAGTCAACGCCTGAAGTATAAAATACAATATAAATATAACAGTTTTTCCATCGTATAAAACGAATGATAGCAACCGGTGTGAAAGTTATGGTCATTTCTACGTTCCGGGCAACCTAGGGTTCACTCTAGGGCGTTGCGCCACCAGATCGAATAGTTAGGGCCTTAGAAGTCAACGCCCGAAGCACAAAATACAAAACAACTAAAACAGTTTTTCCATCGTATAAAACGAATAATTGCAACCAGTGTGAAGGTAATGGTCTTTTCTACGTTCCGGACAACCTAGGCTTCACTCTAGGGCGGTGCTCCACCAGATCAAATGGATAGGGCCTAAGAAGTCAACGCCAGAAGCGTAAAATACGACATAAATACAACAGATTTTCCATTGTATATAATGTATATTTGCAAACAGCGTGAAAGTAATGGTCATTTCTATGTACCGGGCAACCTAGGCCCCACTCTCGGGCGTTGCTCCACCAAATCGAATCGCTAGGGCCTTAGAAGTCAACGCCAGAAGCATAAAATACAATAAAGATGCAAAAGTTTTTCCATCGTATAACAGGAATAACTGCAAACAGTGTGAAAGTAATGGTCATTTCCTTGTTCCGGGCAACCTAGTCTTCACTCTAGGGCGTTGTTCCACCAGATCGAATAATTAGGGCCTAAGAAGTCAACGCCAGAAGAATAAAATACAATATAAGTACAAAAGCTTTTCCATCGTATAAAATGAATAATTGCAAACATTGTGAAAGTAATGGTCATTTCTACGTTCCGGGCAACCTAGGCGTCACTCTAGGGCGTTGCGCCACCAGATCGAATAGTTAGGGCCTTAGAAGTCAACGCCCGAAGCATAAAATACAAAATAAATAAAACAGTTTTTCCATCGTATAAAACGAATAATTGCAACCAGTATGAAAGTTAACGTCATTTCTACTTCCCGGGCAACATAGGCTTCACCCTTGGTCGTTGCACCAACAGATTGAATAGTTAGGGCCTCAGAAATCAACGCCCGAAGCATAAAATACAAAATAAATAGAACAGTTTTTCCATCGTATAAAACGAATAATTGCTACCGCTGTGAAAGTTATGGTCATTTCTCCGTTCCGGGCAACCTAGGCTTCACTCTAGCGCGCTGCTCCACCAGATCGAACAGTTAGGGCTTTAGAAGTCAACGCCAGAAGCATAAAATACAAAATAAATAAAACTGTTTTTCCATCGTATAAAACGAATAATTGCTACCAGTGTGAAAGTTATGGTCATTGCTACGTTCCGCGCAACCTAGGCTTCACCCAAGGGCGTTGTTCGACCAGGTGGAATAGTTAGGGCCTAAGAAGTCAACGCCAGAAGCATAAAATACGATATAATAACAACAGCTTTTCCATCGTATAAGACGAATAATTGCAACCAGTGTGAATGTAATGGTCATTTCTACGTTCCGGGCAACCAAATCTTCACTCTAGGGCGTTGCTCCAACACATCTAATAGCTACGGCCTTAGAAGTCAACCGCAGATGAATAAAATACAATAAAGGTACCACAGCTTTTCCATCGTATAAAACGAATAATTGCAACCAGTGTGAAAGTTATGGTCATTTCTACTTTCCGGGCATCCTAGGCTTCACCCTAGGACGTTGTTCCACCAGATCGAACAGTGAGGGCCTAAGAAGTC
The DNA here is from genome assembly GCF_051401765.1 of Calliopsis andreniformis. Classification (NCBI taxonomy): domain Eukaryota; kingdom Metazoa; phylum Arthropoda; class Insecta; order Hymenoptera; family Andrenidae; genus Calliopsis; species Calliopsis andreniformis. The sequence goes on from NW_027480428.1 coordinate 7,543,793, forward strand.
AATGCCAGAAGCATAAAATACAATATAAATATAACAGTTTTTCCATCGTATAAAACGAATGATAGCAACCGGTGTGAAAGTTATGGTCATTTCTACGTTCCGGGAAACCTAGGGTTCACTCTAGGGCGTTGCGCCACCAGATCGAATAGTTAGGGCCTTAGAAGTCAACGCCCGAAGCACAAAATACAAAACAACTAAAACAGTTTTTCCATCGTATAAAACGAATAATTGCAACCAGTATGAAAGTTAACGTCATTTCTACTTTCCGGGCAACATAGGCTTCACCCTTGGTCGTTGCACCAACAGATTGAATAGTTAGGGCCTTAGAAATCAACGCCCGAAGCATAAAATACAAAATAAATAGAACAGTTTTTCCATCGTATAAAACGAATAATTGCTACCAGTGTGAAAGTTATGGTCATTGCTACGTTCCGCCCAACCTAGGCTTCACCCGACGGCGTTGTTCCACCAGATGGAATAGTTAGGGCCTAAGAGGTCAACGCCAGAAGCACAAAATACGATATAAATACAACAGCTTTTCCATCGTATAAAACGAATAATTGCAACCAGTGTGGAAGTTATGGTCATTTCTACGTTCCGGGCAACCTAGGCTTCACTCTAGGGCGTTGCTCGACCAGATCGAATAGCTAGGGCCTTAGATGTCAACGCCTGAAGTTTAAAATACAATAAAAATACAACAGTCTTTCCATCCTATAACAGGAATAATTGCAACCCGTGTGAAAGTGATGGTCATTTCTACGTTCCAGGCAACCTAGGCTTCACCCTAGGGCGTTGTTCCACCAGATGGAATAGTTAGGGCCTTAGAAGTCAACGCCCGAAGCATAAAACGCAAAATAAATGGAACAGCTTTTCCATCGTATAAAACGAATAATTGCAACCGGTGTGAAAGTAATAGTCATTTCTACGTTCCGGGCAACGTAGGTTTCACTCTAGGGCGTTGGTCCGCCGGAGGGAATAGTTAGGGCATAAGAAGTCAACGCCAGAAGCATAAAATACAAAATAAATAAAACAGTTTTTCCATCGTATAAAACGAATAATTGCTACCAGTGTGAAACTTATGGTCATTTCTACGTTCCGCGCACCCTAGGCTTGACCCTAGGGCGTTGTTCCACCAGATCGAATAGTTAGGGCCTTAGGAGTCAACGCCCGAAGCATAAAATACAAAATAAATGGATCAGCTTTTCCATCGTATAAAACGAATAATTGCTACCAGTGTGAAAGTTAAGGTCATTTCTAAGTTCCGCGCAACCTAGGCTTCACCCGACGGCGTTGTTCCACCAGATGGAATAGTTAGGGCCTAAGAGGTCAACGCCAGAAGCATAAAATACGATATAAATACAACAGCTTTTCCATCGTATAAAACGAATAATTGCAACCAGTGTGGAAGTTATGGTCATTTCTACGTTCCGGGCAACCTAGGCTTCACTCTAGGGCGTTGCTCGACCAGATCGAATAGCTAGGGCCTTAGAAGTCAACGCCTGAAGTATAAAATACAATATAAATATAACAGTTTTTCCATCGTATAAAACGAATGATAGCAACCGGTGTGAAAGTTATGGTCATTTCTACGTTCCGGGCAACCTAGGGTTCACTCTAGGGCGTTGCGCCACCAGATCGAATAGTTAGGGCCTTAGAAGTCAACGCCCGAAGCACAAAATACAAAACAACTAAAACAGTTTTTCCATCGTATAAAACGAATAATTGCAACCAGTGTGAAGGTAATGGTCTTTTCTACGTTCCGGACAACCTAGGCTTCACTCTAGGGCGGTGCTCCACCAGATCAAATGGATAGGGCCTAAGAAGTCAACGCCAGAAGCGTAAAATACGACATAAATACAACAGATTTTCCATTGTATATAATGTATATTTGCAAACAGCGTGAAAGTAATGGTCATTTCTATGTACCGGGCAACCTAGGCCCCACTCTCGGGCGTTGCTCCACCAAATCGAATAGCTAGGGCCTTAGAAGTCAACGCCAGAAGCATAAAATACAAGAAAGATGCAAAAGTTTTTCCATCGTATAACAGGAATAACTGCAAACAGTGTGAAAGTAATGGTCATTTCCTTGTTCCGGGCAACCTAGTCTTCACTCTAGGGCGTTGTTCCACCAGATCGAATAATTAGGGCCTAAGAAGTCAACGCCAGAAGAATAAAATACAATATAAGTACAAAAGCTTTTCCATCGTATAAAATGAATAATTGCAAACATTGTGAAAGTAATGGTCATTTCTACGTTCCGGGCAACCTAGGCGTCACTCTAGGGCGTTGCGCCACCAGATCGAATAGTTAGGGCCTTAGAAGTCAACGCCCGAAGCATAAAATACAAAATAAATAAAACAGTTTTTCCATCGTATAAAACGAATAATTGCAACCAGTATGAAAGTTAACGTCATTTCTACTTCCCGGGCAACATAGGCTTCACCCTTGGTCGTTGCACCAACAGATTGAATAGTTAGGGCCTCAGAAATCAACGCCCGAAGCATAAAATACAAAATAAATAGAACAGTTTTTCCATCGTATAAAACGAATAATTGCTACCGCTGTGAAAGTTATGGTCATTTCTCCGTTCCGGGCAACCTAGGCTTCACTCTAGCGCGCTGCTCCACCAGATCGAACAGTTAGGGCTTTAGAAGTCAACGCCAGAAGCATAAAATACAAAATAAATAAAACTGTTTTTCCATCGTATAAAACGAATAATTGCTACCAGTGTGAAAGTTATGGTCATTGCTACGTTCCGCGCAACCTAGGCTTCACCCAAGGGCGTTGTTCGACCAGGTGGAATAGTTAGGGCCTAAGAAGTCAACGCCAGAAGCGTAAAATACGATATAATAACAACAGCTTTTCCATCGTATAAGACGAATAATTATAACCAGTGTGAATGTAATGGTCATTTCTACGTTCCGGGCAACCAAATCTTCACTCTAGGGCGTTGCTCCAACACATCTAATAGCTACGGCCTTAGAAGTCAACCGCAGATGAATAAAATACAATAAAGGTACCACAGCTTTTCCATCGTATAAAACGAATAATTGCAACCAGTGTGAAAGTTATGGTCATTTCTACTTTCCGGGCATCCTAGGCTTCACCCTAGGACGTTGTTCCACCAGATCGAACAGTGAGGGCCTAAGAAGTCAATGCCAGAAGCATAAAATACAATATAAATATAACAGTTTTTCCATCGTATAAAACGAATGATAGCAACCGGTGTGAAAGTTATGGTCATTTCTACGTTCCGGGAAACCTAGGGTTCACTCTAGGGCGTTGCGCCACCAGATCGAATAGTTAGGGCCTTAGAAGTCAACGCCCGAAGCACAAAATACAAAACAACTAAAACAGTTTTTCCATCGTATAAAACGAATAATTGCAACCAGTATGAAAGTTAACGTCATTTCTACTTTCCGGGCAACATAGGCTTCACCCTTGGTCGTTGCACCAACAGATTGAATAGTTAGGGCCTTAGAAATCAACGCCCGAAGCATAAAATACAAAATAAATAGAACAGTTTTTCCATCGTATAAAACGAATAATTGCTACCAGTGTGAAAGTTATGGTCATTTCTACGTTCCGGGCAACCTAGGCTTCACTCTAGGGCGTTGCTCGACCAGATCGAATAGCTAGGGCCTTAGATGTCAACGCCTGAAGTTTAAAATACAATAAAAATACAACAGTCTTTCCATCCTATAACAGGAATAATTGCAACCCGTGTGAAAGTGATGGTCATTTCTACGTTCCAGGCAACCTAGGCTTCACCCTAGGGCGTTGTTCCACCAGATGGAATAGTTAGGGCCTTAGAAGTCAACGCCCGAAGCATAAAACGCAAAATAAATGGAACAGCTTTTCCATCGTATAAAACGAATAATTGCAACCGGTGTGAAAGTAATAGTCATTTCTACATTCCGGGCAACATAGGCTTCACCCATGGGCGATGCTCCAACAGATTGAATAGTTATGGCCTTAGGAGTCAACACCCGTAGCATAAAATACAAAATAAATAGAACAGTTTTTCCATCGTATAAAACGAATAATTGCTACCAGTGTGAAAGTTAAGGTCATTTCTAATTTCCGCGCAACCTAGGCTTCACCCGACGGCGTTGTTCCACCAGATGGAATAGTTAGGGCCTAGGAGGTCAACGCCAGAAGCATAAAATACGATATAAATACAACAGCTTTTCCATCGTATAAAACGAATAATTGCAACCAGTGTGGAAGTTATGGTCATTTCTACGTTCCGGGCAACCTAGGCTTCACTCTAGGGCGTTGCTCGACCAGAGCGAATAGCCAGGGCCTTAGAAGTCAACGCCTGAAGTATAAAATACAATAAAAATACAACAGTCTTTCCATCCTATAACAGCAATAATTGCAAACCGTGTGAAAGTGATGGTCATTTCTACGCTCCAGGCAACCTAGGCTTCACCCTAGGGCGTTGTTCCACCAGATGGAATAGTTAGGGCCTTAGGATTCAAGGCCCGAATCATAAAATACAAAATAAATGGAACAGCTTTTCCATCGTATAAAACGAATAATTGCAACCAGTGTGAAAGTAACAGTCATTTCTACGTTCCGGGCAACCTAGGTTTCACTCTAGGGCGTTGATCCGCCAGAGGAAATAGTTAGGGCATAAGAAGTCAACGCCAGAAGCATAAAATACAAAATAAATAAAACAGCTTTTCCATCGAATAAAACGAATAATTGGAACCAGTATGATAGTTAACGTCATTTCTACATTCCGGGCAACATAGGCTTCACCCTTGGGCGTTGCACCAACAGATTGAATAGTTATGGCCTTAGGAGTCAACGCCCGTAGCATAACATACAAAATAAATAGAACAGTTTTTCCATCGTATAAAACGAATAATTGCAACCCGTGTGAAAGTGATGGTCATTTCTACGTTCCAGGCAACCTACGCTTCACACTAGGGCGTCGTTCCAACAGATGGAATAGTTAGGGCCTAAGAAGTTAACGCCAGAAGCATAAAACCCTATATAAATACAACAGTTTTTCCATCATATAAAACGAATAATTGCAACCAGGATGAAAGTTATGGTCATTTCTACTTTCCGGGCAGCCTAGGCTTCGCTCTAGGGCGTTGCACCACCAGATTGAATAGTTAGGGTCTTAGAAGTCAACGCCCGAAGCATAAAGTACAAAATAAATAGCACAGTTTTTCCATCGTATAAAGCGAATAATTGCAACCAGTGTGAAGGTAATGGTCATATCTACGTTCCGGGCAACTTGGGCGTCACTCTAGGGCGTTGCTCCACCACATCGAATAGCTACGGCCTTAGAAGTCAACCCCAGAAGAATAAAATACAATAAAGATGCCAAAGCTTTTCCATCGTATAAAACGAATAATTGCAGCCAGTGTGAAAGTTATGGTCATTTCTACTTTCCGGGCATCCTAGGCTTCACCCTAGGACGTTGTTCCGCCAGATCGAACAGTTAGGGCCTAAGAAGTCAACGCCAGAAGCATAAAATACAATATAAATATAACAGTTTTTCCATCGTATAAAACGAATGATAGCAACCAGTGTGAATGTTATTGTCATTTCTCCGTTCCGGGCAACCTGGCTGCACCCTAGGGCGTTGTTCCACCAGATGGAATAGTTAGGGCCCAAGAAGTCAACGCCAGAAGCATAAAACACTATATAAATACAACAGTTTTTCCATCATATAAAACGAATAATTGCAACCAGGATTAAAGTTATGGTCATTTCTACTTTCCAGGCAACCTAGGCTTCACCCTAGTGCGTTGCTAAAACAGATTGAGTAGTTAGGGACTTAGAGGTCAATGCCCGAAGCCTAAAATACAATATAAATACAACAGTTTTTCCATCGTATAAAACGAATAATTGCAACCAGTATGAAAGTTAACATCATTTCTACTTTCTGGACAACCTAGGCTTCACCCTAGGGCGTTGCACCAACAGATTGAATAGTTAAGGCCTTAGAAGTCAACGCCCGAACCATAAAATACAAAATAAATAAAACAGTTTTTCCATCGTATAAAACGAATAATTGCAACCAGTGTGAAGGTAATGGTCTGTTCTACGTTCCGGGAAACCTAGGCTTCACCCTAGGGCGGTGCTCCACCAGATCAAATAGTTAGGGCCTAAGAAGTCAACGCCAGAAGCATAAAATACAACATAAATACAACAGATTTTCCATCGTATATAATGTATATTTGCAAACAGTGTGAAAGTACTGGTCATTTCTATGTACCGGGCAACCTAGGCCCCACTCTCGGGCGTTGCTCCACCACGTCTAATAGCTACGGCCTTAGAAGTCAACCCCAGATGAATAAAATACAATAAAGATGCAACAGCTTTTCCATCGTATAAAACGAATAATTGCAACCAGTGTGAAAGTAATGGTCATTTCCTTGTTCCGGGCAACCTAGTCTTCCCTCTAGGGCGTTGTTCCACCAGATCGAATAATTAGAGCCTAAGAAGTCAACGCCAGAAGAATAAAATACAATATAAGTACAAAAGCTTTTCCATCGTATAAAATGAATAATTGCAAACATTGTGAAAGTAATGGTCATTTCTACGTTCCGGGCAACCTGGCTGCACCCTAGGGCGTTGTTCCACCAGATGGAATAGTTAGGGCCCAAGAAGTCAACGCCAGAAGCATAAAACACTATATAAATACAACAGTTTTTCCATCATATAAAACGAATAATTGCAACCAGGATTAAAGTTATGGTCATTTCCACTTTCCAGGCAACCTAGGCTTCACCCTAGGGCGTTGCTAAAACAGATTGAGTAGTTAGGGCCTTAGAGGTCAATGCCCGAAGCCTAAAATACAATATAAATACAACAGTTTTTCCATCGTATAAAACGAATAATTGCAACCAGTATGAAAGTTAACATCATTTCTACTTTCTGGACAACCTAGGCTTCACCCTAGGGCGTTGCACCAACAGATTGAATAGTTAAGGCCTTAGAAGTCAACGCCCGAACCATAAAATACAAAATAAATAAAACAGTTTTTCCATCGTATAAAACGAATAATTGCAACCAGTGTGAAGGTAATGGTCTGTTCTACGTTCCGGGAAACCTAGGCTTCACCCTAGGGCGGTGCTCCACCAGATCAAATAGTTAGGGCCTAAGAAGTCAACGCCAGAAGCATAAAATACAACATAAATAGAACAGTTTTTCCATCGTATAAAACGAATAATTGCTACCGGTGTGAAAGTTATGGTCATTTCTCCGTTCCGGGCAACCTAGGCTTCACTCTAGGGCGTTGCTCCACCAGATCGAATAGTTAGGGCCTTAGAAGTCAACGCCAGAAACATAAAATACAAAATAAATAAAACTGTTTTTCCATCGCATAAAACGAATAATTGCTACCAGTGTGAACGTTATGGTCATTTCTACATTCCGCGCAACCTAGGCTTCACCCTAGGGCGTTGTTCCACCAGATCGAATAGTCAGGGCCTAAGAAGTGAACGCCAGAAGCATAAAATGCAATAAAAATACAACAGCCTTTCCATCCTATAACAGGAATAATTGCAACCCGTGTGAAAGTGATGGTCATTTGTACGTTCCACGGAACCTAGGCTTCACTCTAGGGCGTTGCTCCACCAGATCGAATTGTTAGGGCCAAAGAAGTCAACGCCCGAAGCATAAAATACAAAATAAACAGAACAGTTTTACCATCGTATAAAACGAATAATTGCTACCGGTGTGAAAGTTATGGTCATTTCTACGTTCCGGGCAACCAAGGCTTCACTCTAGGGCGTTGCTCCACCAGATCGAATAGTTAGGGCCCTACAAGTCAACGCCAGAAGCATAAAATACAAAATAAATAAAACAGTTTTTCAATCGTATAAAACGAATAATTGCTACCAGTGTGAAGTTATGGACATTTCTACGTTCCCCGCTACCTTGGCTTCACCCGAGCGCGTTGTTCCACCAGATGGAATAGTTAGGGCCTAAGAAGTCAACGCCAGAAGCATAAAATACGATATAAATACAACAGTTTTTCCATCGTATAAGACGAATAATTGCAACCAGTGTGAATGTAATGGTCATTTCTACGTTCCGGGCAACCTAGGCGTCACTCTAGGGCGTTGCTCCACCACATCTAATAGCTACGGCCTTAGAAGTCAACCCCAGATGAGTAAAATACAATTAACATGCAACAGCTTTTCCATCGTATAAAACGAATAATTGCAACCAGTGTGAAAGTTATTGTCATTTCTACTTTCCGGGCATTCTAGGCTTCACCCTAGGACGTGGTTCCACCAGATTGAACTGTTAGGGCCTAAGAAGTCAACGCCAGAAGCATAAAATACAATATAAATATAACAGTTTTTCCATCGTACAAAACGAATGATAGCAACCAGTGTGAAAGTTATGGTCATTTCTACGTTCCGGGCAACCTAGGTTTCACTCTAGGGCGTTGCGCCACCAGATCGAATAGTTAGGGCCTTAGAAGTCAACGCCAGAAGCATGAAATACAACATAAATACAACAGATTTTCCATCGTATATAATGTATATTTGCAAACAGTGTGAAAGTAATGGTCATTTCTATGTACCGGGCAACCTAGGCCCCACTCTCGGGCGTTGCTCCACCACATCTAATAGCTACGGCCTTAGAAGTCAACCCCAGATGAATAAAATACAATAAAGATGCAACAGCTTTTCCATCGTATAAAACGAATAATTGCAACCAGTGTGAAAGTTATGGTCATTTCTACTTTCCGGGCATCCTAGGCTTCACCCTAGGACGTTGTTCCACCAGATCGAACAGTTAGGGCCTAAGAAGTCAATGCCAGAAGCATAAAATACAATATAAATATAACAGTTTTTCCATCGTATAAAACGAATGATAGCAACCGGTGTGAAAGTTATGGTCATTTCTACGTTCCGGGCAACCTAGGGCTCACTCTAGGGCGTTGCGCCACCAGATCGAATAGTTAGGGCCTTAGAAGTCAACGCCCGAAGCACAAAATACAAAACAACTAAAACAGTTTTTCCATCGTATAAAACGAATAATTGCAACCAGTATGAAAGTTAACGTCATTTCTACTTTCCGGGAAACATAGGCTTCACCCTTGGGCGTTGCACCAACAGATTGAATAGTTAGGGCTTTAGAAGTCAACGCCAGAAGCATAAAATACAAAATAAATAAAACAGTTTTTCCATCGTATAAAACGAATAATTGCAACCAGTGTGAAGGTAATGGTCTTTTCTACGTTCCGGGCAACCTAGGCTTCACCCTAGGGCGGTGCTCCACCAGATCAAATAGTTAGGGCCTAAGAAGTCAACGCCAGGAGCATAAAATACAACATAAATACAACAGATTTTCCATCGTATATAATGTATATTTGCAAACAGTGTGAAAGTAATGGTCATTTCTATGTACCGGGCAACCTAGGCCCCACTCTCGGGCGTTGCTCCACCAAATCGAATAGCTAGGGCCTTAGAAGTCAACGCCAGAAGCATAAAATACAATAAAGATGCAAAAGTTTTTCCATCGTATAACAGGAATAACTGCAAACAGTGTGAAAGTAATGGTCATTTCCTTGTTCCGGGCAACCTAGTCTTCACTCTAGGGCGTTGTTCCACCAGATCGAATAATTAGGGCCTAAGAAGTCAACGCCAGAAGAATAAAATACAATATAAGTACAAAAGCTTTTCCATCGTATAAAACGAATAATTGCAAACATTGTGAAAGTAATGGTCATTTCTACGTTCCGGGCAACCTAGGCGTCACTCTAGGGCGTTGCGCCACCAGATCGAATAGTTAGGGCCTTAGAAGTCAACGCCCGAAGCATAAAATACAAAATAAATAAAACAGTTTTTCCATCGTATAAAACGAATAATTGCAACCAGTATGAAAGTTAACGTCATTTCTACTTTCCGGGCAACATAGGCTTCACCCTTGGTCGTTGCACCAACAGATTGAATAGTTAGGGCCTTAGAAATCAACGCCCGAAGCATAAAATACAAAATAAATAGAACAGTTTTTCCATCGTATAAAACGAATAATTGCTACCAGTGTGAAAGTTATGGTCATTGCTACGTTCCGCGCCACCTAGGTTTCACCCGACGGCGTTGTTCCACCAGATGGAATAGTTAGGGCCTAAGAGGTCAACGCCAGAAGCACAAAATACGATATAAATACAACAGCTTTTCCATCGTATAAAACGAATAATTGCAACCAGTGTGGAAGTTATGGTCATTTCTACGTTCCGGGCAACCTAGGCTTCACTCTAGGGCGTTGCTCGACCAGATCGAATAGCTAGCGCCTTAGAAGTCAACGCCTGAAGTATAAAATACAATAAAAATACAACAGTCTTTCCATCCTATAACAGGAATAATTGCAACCCGTGTGAAAGTGATGGTCATTTCTACGTTCCAGGCAACCTAGGCTTCACCCTAGGGCGTTGTTCCACCAGATGGAATAGTTAGGGCCTTAGAAGTCAACGCCCGAAGCATAAAACGCAAAATAAATGGAACAGCTTTTCCATCGTATAAAACGAATAATTGCAACCGGTGTGAAAGTAGTAGTCATTTCTACGTTCCGGGCAACGTAGGTTTCACTCTAGGGCGTTGATCCGCCGGAGGGAATAGTTAGGGCATAAGAAGTCAACGCCAGAAGCATAAAATACAAAATAAATAAAACAGTTTTTCCATCGTATAAAACGAATAATTGCTACCAGTGTGAAACTTATGGTCAATTCTACGTTCCGCGCACCATAGGCTTGACCCTAGGGCGTTGTTCCACCAGATCGAATAGTTAGGGCCTTAGGAGTCAACGCCCGAAGCATAAAATACAAAATAAATGGATCAGCTTTTCCATCGTATAAAACGAATAATTGCAACCAGTGTGAAAGTAATAGTCATTTCTACGTTCCGGGCAACGTAGGTTTCACTCTAGAGCGTTGATCCGCCAGAGGGAATAGTTAGGGCATAAGAAGTCAACGCCAGAAGCATAAAACACAAAATAAATAAAACAGCTTTTCCATCGTATAAAACGAATAATTGGAACCATTATGAAAGTTAACGTCATTTCTACATTCCGGGCAACATAGGCTTCACCCATGGGCGATGCACCAACAGATTGAATAGTTATGGCCTTAGGAGTCAACACCCGTAGCATAAAATACAAAATAAATAGAACAGTTTTTCCATCGTGTAAAACGAATAATTGCTACCAGTGTGAAAGTTAAGGTCATTTCTAAGTTCCGCGCAACCTAGGCTTCACCCGACGGCGTTGTTCCACCAGATGGAATAGTTAGGGCCTAAGAGGTCAACGCCAGAAGCATAAAATACGATATAAATACAACAGCTTTTCCATCGTATAAAACGAATAATTGCAACCAGTGTGGAAGTTATGGTCATTTCTACGTTCCGGGCAACCTAGGCTTCACCCGACGGCGTTGTTCCACCAGATGGAATAGTTAGGGCCTAAGAGGTCAACGCCAGAAGCATAAAATACGATATAAATACAACAGTTTTTCCATCGTATAAAACGAATGATAGCAACCGGTGTGAAAGTTATGGTCATTTCTACGTTCCGGGCAACCTAGGGTTCACTCTAGGGCGTTGCGCCACCAGATCGAATAGTTAGGGCCTTAGAAGTCAACGCCCGAAGCACAAAATACAAAACAACTAAAACAGTTTTTCCATCGTATAAAACGAATAATTGCAACCAGTATGAAAGTTAACGTCATTTCTACTTTCCGGGAAACATAGGCTTCACCCTTGGGCGTTGCACCAACAGATTGAATAGTTAGGGCCTTAGAAGTCAACGCCCGAAGCATAAAATACAATATAAATACAACAGTTTTTCCATCGTATAAACCGAATAATTGCAACCAGTATGAAACTTATGGTCATTTCTACGTTCCGGGCAACCTAGGCTTCAGTGTATGGCGTTCTTCCACCACATCGAATAGCTACGGCCTCAGAAGTCAACGCCTGAAGTATAAAAGACAATAAAAATACAACAGTCTTAACATTCTATAACACGAATAATTGCAACCCGTGTGAAAGTGATGGTCATTTCTACGTTCGAGGCAACCTAGGCTTCACTCTAGGGCGTTGTTCCACAAGATCGAATTGTTAGGGCCTAAGAAGTCAACGCCAGAAGCATAAAATACGATATAAATACAACAGCTTGACAAACGTATAAAACGAATAATTGCAACCAGTGTGGCAGTTATGGATATTTCTACATTCCGGCCAACCTAGGCTTCACCATAGGGCGTTGCTCCACCAGATCGAATAGTTAGGGCCTTAGAAGTCAACGCCAGAAGCTTAAAATACAATAAAGATGCAACAGTTTTTCCATCGTTTTACAGGAATAACTGCAACCAGTGTGAATGTACTGGTCATTTCTACGTTCCGGATAACCTAGGCTTCATTCTAGGGCGTTGTTCCACCAGATCGAACAGTTAGGGCCTAAGAAGTCAACGCCAGAAGTATAAAATACAATGTAAATATAACAGTTTTTCCATCGTATAAATCGAATGATAGCAACCAGTGTGAAAGTTATGGTCATTTCTACGTTCCGGGCAACCTAGGCTTCACTCTAGGGCGTTGCTCCACCAGATCGAATAGTTAAAGCCTTAGAAGTCAACGCTCAAAGCATAAAATACAGAATAAATAAAACAGTTTTTCCATCGTATAAAACGAATAATTGCTACCAGTGTAAAAGCTATGGTCATTTCTACGTTCCGGGCAACCTAGGCTTCACTCTATGACATTCTTCCACCACATCGAATAGCTACGGCCTCAGAAGTCAACGCCTGAAGCATAAAATACAATATAAATATAACAGTTTTTCCATCGTATAAAACGAATAATAGCAACCAGTGTGAAAGTTATGGTCATTTCTACGTTCCGGGCAACCGAGGCTTCACTCTAGGGCGTTGCTCCACCAGATCAAACAGTTAGGGCCTTAGAAGCCAACGCCCGAAGCATTAAATACAAAATAAATAGAACATTTTTTCCATTGTATAAAACGAATAATTGCTACCAGTGTAAAAGTTATGGTCATTTCTACGTTCCGGGCAACCTAGGCTTCACCCTAGGGCGTTGTTCCACCAGATCGAATAGTTAGGGCCTAAGAAGTGAACGCCAGAAGCATAAAATACAATATAAATACAACAGTTTTTCTATCGTATAAAACGAATAATTGCAGCCAGTGTGAAAGTTATGGTCATTTCTACATTCCGAGCAACCTAGGCTTCACTCTAGGGCGTTGCTCCAACAGATTGAATAGTCAGGGCCTTATAAGTCAACGCCCGAAGCATAAAATGCATTAAAAATACAACAGTTTTTCCATCGTATAACAGGATTAATTGCAACCAGTTTGAAAGTGATGGTCATTTCTACGTTCCGGGCAACCTTGGCTTCACTCTAGGGCGTTGCTACACTAGATCGAATAGCTAGGGCCTTAGAAGTCAACGCCAGAGTCATAAAATACAATATAAATACAACAGCTTTTCCATCGTAAAGAACGTATAATTGCAACCAGTGTGAAAGTTATGGAAATTTCTACATTCCGAGCTACCTAGGCTTCACTCTAGGGCGTTGCTCCACCAGATCGAATAGTTAAGTCCTTAGAAGTCAACGCCAGAACCATAAAATACGATATAAATACAACCGCTTTTGCATCGTATAAAAGGAATAATTGCAAACAGTGTGAAAGTAATTGTCATTTCTACGTTCCGGGCAACCTAGGCTACACTCTAGGGCGTTGCTCCACCAGATCAGACAGTTAGGGCCTTAGAAGTCAACGCCCGAAGCATAAAATACAAAATAAATAGAACAGTTTTTCCATCGCAGAAAACGAATAATTGCAACCAGTGTGAAAGTTATGGTCATTTCTATATTCCGAGCAACCTAGGCTTCACTCTAGGGCGTTGCTCTACCAGGTCGAATAGTTAGGGCATAAGAAGTGACCGCCAGAAGCATAAAATACAATATAAATAGAACAGTTTGTCCATTGTATAAAACGAATAACCGCAACCAGTGTGAAAGTACTGATCATTTCTACGTTCCGGGCAACCTAGGCTTCACCCTAGGGCCTTGTTCCACCAGATGGAATAGTTAGGGCCTAAGAAGTCAACGCCAGAAGCATAAAATACAATAAAGGTGGAACAGTTTTTCCAACGTATAAAAGGAATAATTGCAACCAGTGTGAAGGTAATGGTATGTTCTACGTTCTGGGCAACCTAGGCTTCACTCTAGGGCGGTGCTCCACCAGATCAAATAGTTACGGCCTAAGAAGTCAACGCCAGAAGCATAAATTACAATATAAGTAGAGCAGCTTTTCCATCGTATATAAAGTATATTTGCAAACAGTGTGGAAGTAATGGTCATTTCTACGTGCCTGGCAACCTACGCGTCTCTCTAGGGCGTTGCTGCTCCACATCTGATAGCTACGGCCTTAGAAGTTAACGCCGGAAGCATAAAATATAATATAAATACAACAGCTTTGCCATCGTATAAAGTGAATAATTGCAAACCGTGTGAAGGTAATGGTCATTTCTACGTACCGAGCAACCTAGGCTTCACTCTAGGGCGTTGCTCCACCAGATCGAATAGCTAGGGACTTAGAATTCAATGCCAGAAGCATAATATGCAATATAAATATAACAGCTTTTCCATCGTATAAAACGAATAATAGCAACCAGTGTGAAAGTTATGGTCATTTACACTTCCCGGGCAACCTAGGCTTCACTCTAGGGCGTTGCTCCACCAGATGGAATAGTTAGGGCCTAAGAAGTCAACGCCAGAAGCATAAAATACGATATAAATACAACAGCTTTCACATCGTATAAAACGAATAATGGTAACCAGTGTGAAAGTTATTGTCATTTCTACGTTCCGGTCAACCTAGGCTTCACTCTAGGACGTTGCTCCACCAGATCGAATAGTTAGGGCCTATGAAGTCAACGCCAGAAGCTAAAATACAATAAAGGTGCAACAGTTTTTCCATCGTGTAACAGGAATAACTGCAAACAGTGTGATAGTACTGGTCATTACTACGTTCCGTGTAATCTAGGATTCACTCTAGGGCGTTGCTCCACCAGATCGAATAGTTAGTGCCTTAGAAGTCAACGCCAGAAGCATAAAATACAATATAAATACAACAGTTTTTCCATCGTATAAAACGAATAATTGCTACCCGTATGGAAGTGATGGTCATTTCTACGTTCCGGGCAACCTAGGCCTCACTCTAGGGTGTTGTTCCACCAGATTGAATAGTTAGGGCCTAAGAAATCAACGCCAGAAGCATAAAATACAATATAAATATAACAGTTTTTCCATCGTATAAAACGAATAATTGCAACCAGTATGAAAGTTCTGGTCATTTCTACGTTCCGGGCAACCTAGGCTTCACCCTATGGCGTTCTTCCACCACATCGATTAGCTACGGCCTCAGAAGCCAACGCCTGAAGCATAAAATACAATAAAAATACAACAGTCTTTCCATCCTATAACAGGAATAATTGCAACCCGTGTGAAAGTGATGGTCATTTCTATGTTCCGGGCAGCCTCGGCTTCACTCTAGGGCGTTGCTCCACCAGATCAAACAGTTAGGGCCTTAGAAGTCAACGCCCGAAGCATAAAATACAAGATAAATAGAACAGTTTTTCCATCGTATAAAACGAATAATAGCAACCAGTGTGAAAGTTATGGTCATTTCTACGTTCCGGGCAACCTAGGCTTCACCCCAGGGCGTCGTTCCACCAGATTGAATAGTTAGGGCTTAAGAAGTGAACGCCAGCAGCATAAAATACAATATAAATACAACAGTTCTTCCATCGTATAAAACGAATAATAGCAACCAGCGTGAAAGTTATGGTCATTTCTACGTTTCGGGCAACCTAGGCTTCACCCCAGGGCGTTGTTCCACCAGATAGAATAGCTAGGGACTTAGAATTCAACGCCAGAAGAATAAAATACAATATAAGTACAACAGTTTTTCCATCGTATAAAATGAATATTTGCAAACATTGTGAAAGTAATGGTCATTTCTACGTTCCGGGCAACCCATGCGACACTCTAGGGCGTTGCTCCACCACATCTAATAGCTACGGCCTTCAAAGTCAATGCCAGAAGCATAAAATACGATATAAATACAACAGCTTTTCCATCGTATAAAATGAATATTTGCAAACATTGTGAAAGTAATGGTCATTTCTACGTTCCGGGCAACCTAGGCTTCACTCTAGGGCGGTGCTCCACCAGATCAAATAGTTAGGGCCTAAGAAGTCAACGCCAGAAGCATAAATTACAATATGAGTACAACAGCTTTTCCATCGTATAAAATGAATAATTGCAAACAGTGTGAAAGTAACGGTCATTTCTACGTTCCGGGCAACCTAGGCTGCACTCTAGGGTGTTGCTCCACCAGATGGAATAGCTAGGGCCTTAGAAGTCAACGCCCGAAGCATAAAATGCAAAATAAATATAACAGCTTTTCCATCGTATGAAACGAATAACAGCAACCAGTCTGAAAGTACTGGTCATTTCTACGTTCCGGGTAACCTAGGTTTCACACTAGGGCATTGCTCCACCAAATCGAATAGTTAGGGCCATAGAAGTCAACGCCCGAAGCATAAAATACAATATAAGTACAACAGTTGTTCCATCGTATAAAATGAATAATTGCGAACATTGAGAAAGTAATGGTCATTTCTACGTGCCTGGCAACCTACGTGTCACTCTAGGGCGTTGTTGCTCCACATCGGATAGCGACGGCCTTAGAAGCTAACGACGGAAGCATAAAATACAATATAAATACAACAGCTTTGCCATCGTATAAAATGAATAATTGCAAACAGTGTGAAGGTAATGGTCATTTCTACGTTCCGTGCAACCTAGGCTTCACTCTAGGTCGTTGCTCCACCAAATCGAATAGTTAGGGCCTTAGAGGTCAACGCCAGAAGCATAAAATACGATATAAGTACAACAGTTTATCCATCGTATGAAATGAATAATTGCAGACATTGTGAAAGTAATGGTCATTTCTACGTTCCGGGCAACCTAGGCTGCACTCTAGGGTGTTGCTCCACCAGATGGAATAGATAGGGACTTAGAATTCAATTCCAGAAGCATAAAATGCAATATAAATATAACAGCTTTTCCATCGTATAAAACGAATAAAAGCAACCAGTGTGAAAGTCATGGTCATTACCACTTTCCGGGCAACCTAGGCTTCACTCTAGGGCGTTGCTCCAACAGTTCGAATAGTTAGGGCCTTAGAAGTCAACGCCCGAAGCATAAAATACAATATAAATACCACAGCTTTGCCATCTTATAAAATGAATAATTGCAACCAGTGTGAATGTTATGGTCATTTCTACGTTCCGGGAAACCTAGGCTTCAGTCTAGGGCCTTCCTCCACCAGATCGAATAGTTAGGGCCTTAGAAGTCAACGCCAGAAGCATAAAATTCCATAAAGATACAACAGCTATGCATCGTATAACAGGAATAACTGCAAACAGTGTGATAGTACTGGTCTTTACTACGTTCCGGGTAATCTAGGCTTCACTGTATGGCGTTGCTCCACCAAATCGAATAGTTAGGGCCTTAGAAGTCAACACCCGAAGCATAAAATACAATATAAATACAACAGCTTTTCCATCGTATAAAATGAATAATTGCAAACAGTGTGAAAGTAATGGTCATTTCTACGTTCCGGGAAACCTAGGCTGCACTCTAGGGTGTTGCTCCACCAGATGGAATAGCTAGGGCCTTAGAAGTCAACGCCCGAAGCATAAAATGCAAAATAAATATAACAGCTTTTCCATCGTATGAAACGAATAACAGCAACCAGTCTGAAAGTATTGGACATTTCTACGTTCCGGGTAACCTAGGTTTCACACTAGGACGTTGTTCCACCAGATCGAATAGCTAGGGACTTAGAAGTCAACGCCAGGGGCATAAAATACAATATAAATACAACAGCTTTTCCATCGTATAAAATGAATAATTGCAGACATTGTGAAAGTAATGGTCATTTCTACGTACCGGGCAACCAAGGCTTCACTGTAATGCGTTTCTCCACCCAAATCGAATAGTTAGGGCCTTAGAAGTCAACGCCCGAAGCATAAATTCAATATAAGTACAACAGCTTTGCCATCGTATAAAATGAATAATTGCAAACAGTGTGAAGGTAATGGCCATTTCTACGTTCCGAGCAACTCAGGCTTCACTCTAGGGCGTTGCTCCACCAGATCGAATAGTTAGGGCCTAAGAAGTTAACGCCAGAAGCATAAACTACGATATAAATACAACAGCTTTTCCATCGTAGAAAACGATTAATGGCAACCAGTGTGAATGTTATGGTCATTTCTACGTTTCGGGCAACCTAGGCTTCACCCCAGGGCGTTGTTCCACCAGATAGAATAGCTAGGGACTTAGAATTCAACGCCAGAAGAATAAAATACAATATAAGTACAACAGTTTTTCCATCGTATAAAATGAATATTTGCAAACATTGTGAAAGTAATGGTCATTTCTACGTTCCGGGCAACCCATGCGACACTCTAGGGCGTTGCTCCACCACATCTAATAGCTACGGCCTTCAAAGTCAATGCCAGAAGCATAAATTACAATATGAGTACAACAGCTTTTCCATCGTATAAAATGAATAATTGCAAACAGTGTGAAAGTAACGGTCATTTCTACGTTCCGGGCAACCTAGGCTGCACTCTAGGGTGTTGCTCCACCAGATGGAATAGCTAGGGCCTTAGAAGTCAACGCCCGAAGCATAAAATGCAAAATAAATATAACAGCTTTTCCATCGTATGAAACGAATAACAGCAACCAGTCTGAAAGTACTGGTCATTTCTACGTTCCGGGTAACCTAGGTTTCACACTAGGGCATTGCTCCACCAAATCGAATAGTTAGGGCCATAGAAGTCAACGCCCGAAGCATAAAATACAATATAAGTACAACAGTTGTTCCATCGTATAAAATGAATAATTGCGAACATTGAGAAAGTAATGGTCATTTCTACGTGCCTGGCAACCTACGTGTCACTCTAGGGCGTTGTTGCTCCACATCTGATAGCGACGGCCTTAGAAGCTAACGACGGAAGCATAAAATACAATATAAATACAACAGCTTTGCCATCGTATAAAATGAATAATTGCAAACAGTGTGAAGGTAATGGTCATTTCTACGTTCCGTGCAACCTAGGCTTCACTCTAGGTCGTTGCTCCACCAAATCGAATAGTTAGGGCCTTAGAGGTCAACGCCAGAAGCATAAAATACGATATAAGTACAACAGTTTATCCATCGTATGAAATGAATAATTGCAGACATTGTGAAAGTAATGGTCATTTCTACGTTCCGGGAAACCTAGGCTGCACTCTAGGGTGTTGCTCCACCAGATGGAATAGCTAGGGCCTTAGAAGTCAACGCCCGAAGCATAAAATGCAAAATAAATATAACAGCTTTTCCATCGTATGAAACGAATAACAGCAACCAGTCTGAAAGTATTGGACATTTCTACGTTCCGGGTAACCTAGGTTTCACACTAGGACGTTGTTCCACCAGATCGAATAGCTAGGGACTTAGAAGTCAACGCCAGGGGCATAAAATACAATATAAATACAACAGCTTTTCCATCGTATAAAATGAATAATTGCAGACATTGTGAAAGTAATGGTCATTTCTACGTACCGGGCAACCAAGGCTTCACTGTAATGCGTTTCTCCACCCAAATCGAATAGTTAGGGCCTTAGAAGTCAACGCCCGAAGCATAAATTCAATATAAGTACAACAGCTTTGCCATCGTATAAAATGAATAATTGCAAACAGTGTGAAGGTAATGGCCATTTCTACGTTCCGAGCAACTCAGGCTTCACTCTAGGGCGTTGCTCCACCAGATCGAATAGTTAGGGCCTAAGAAGTTAACGCCAGAAGCATAAACTACGATATAAATACAACAGCTTTTCCATCGTAGAAAACGATTAATGGCAACCAGTGTGAATGTTATGGTCATTTCTACGTTCCGGACAACCTAGGCTCCAGTCTAGGGCCTTGCTCCACCAGATCGAATAGATAGGGCCTAAGAAGTCAACGCCAGAAGCATAAAATACGATAAAGATGCAACAGCTTTCCATCGTATAACAGGAATAACTGCAAACAGTGTGATAGTACTGGTCATTACTACGTTCCGGGTAATCTAGGCTTCACTCTAGGGCGTTGCTCCACCAGATCGAATAGTTAGTGCCTTAGAAGTCAACGCCGGAAGCATAAAATACAATATAAATACAACAGTTTTTCCATCGTATAAAACGAATAATTGCTACCCGTATGGAAGTGATGGTCATTTCTACGTTCCGGGCAACCTAGGCCTCACTCTAGGGTGTTGTTCCACCAGATTGAATAGTTAGGGCCTAAGAAATCAACGCCAGAAGCATAAAATACAATATAAATATAACAGCTTTTCCATCGTATAAAACGAATAATAGCAACCAGCGTGAAAGTTATGGTCATTTCTACGTTCCGGGCAACCTAGGCCTCACTCTAGGGTGTTGTTCCACCAGATTGAATAGTTAGGGCCTAAGAAATCAACGCCAGAAGCATAAAATACAATATAAATATAACAGTTTTTCCATCGTATAAAACGAATAATAGCAACCAGCGTGAAAGTTATGGTCATTTCTACGTTTCGGGCAACCAAGGCTTCACCCCAGGGCGTTGTTCCACCAGATCGAATAGTTAGGGCCGAAGAAGTGAACCCCAGCAGCATAAAATACAATATAAATACAACAGTTTTTCCATCATATAAAACGAATAATTGCAACCAGTATGAAAGTTCTGGTCATTTCTACGTTCCGGGCAACCTAGGCTTCACTCTATGGCGTTCTTCCACCACATCGAATAGCTACGGCCTCAGAAGTCAACGCCTGAAGCATAAAATACAATAAAAATACAACAGTCTTTCCATCCTATAACAGGAATAATTGCAACCCGTGTGAAAGTGATGGTCATTTCTACGTTCCGGGCGACCTCGGCTTCACTCTAGGGCGTTACTCCACCAGATCGAACAGTTAGGGCCTTAGAAGTCAACGCCCGAAGCATAAAATAGAAAATAAATAGAACAGTTTTTCCATCGTATAAAACGAATAATAGCAACCAGTGTGATAGTTATGGTCATTTCTACGTTCCGGGCAACCTAGGCTTCACCCCAGGGCGTTGTTCCACCAGATTGAATAGTTAGGTCCTAGGAAGTGAACGCCAGCAGCATAAAATACAATATAAATACAACAGTTCTTCCATCATATAAAACGAATGATTGCAACCAGTATGAAAGTTATGGTCATTTCTTCGTTCCGAGCAACCTTGGCTTCACTCTATGGCGTTCATCCACCACATCGAATAGCTACGGCCTCAGAAGTCAACGCCCGAAGCATAAAATGCAATAAAAGTACAACAGTGTTTCCATCATATAACAGGAATAATTGCAACCAGTTTGAAAGTGATGGCCGATTCTACGTTCCGGGCAACCTAGGCTTCACTCTAGGGCGTTGCTCCTACAGATTGAATAGTTAGGACCTTAGAAGTCAATGCACGAAGCATAAAATGCAATAAAAATACAACAGTTTTTCCATCATATAACAGGAATAATTGCAACCAGTTAGAAAGTGATGGTCATTTCAACGTTCCGGGCAACCTAGGCTTCACTCTAGGACGTTGCTCCACCAGATAGAATAGTTAGTGCCTTAGAAGTCAACGCCAGAAGCATAAAATTCAATAAAGATGCAACAGTTTTTCCATCGTATAGCAGGAGTATCTGCAAACAGTGTGAAAGTACTGGTCATTTCTACGTTCCGGGTAACCTAGGCTTCACTCTAGGGCGTTGTTCCACCAGATCGAACTGTTAGGGCCTAAGAAGGCAACGCAAGGGGCATTAAATACAATATAAATACAACAGCTTTTCCATCGTATAAAATGAATAATTGCAAACAGTGTGAAAGTAATGGTCATTTCTACGTTCCGGTTAACCTAGGCTGCACTCTAGGGTGTTGCTCCACCAGATGGAATAGCTAGGGCCTTAGAAGTCAACGCCCGAAGCATAAAATGCAAAATAAATATAACAGCTTTTCCATCGTATGAAACGAATAACAGCAACCAGTCTGAAAGTACTGGACATTTCTACGTTCCGGGTAACCTACGTTTCACACTAGGGCGTTATTCCACCAGATCGAATAGCTAGGGCCTTAAGAGTCAACGCCCGAAGCTTAAAATACAATATAAGTACAACAGCTTTGCCATCGTATAAAACGAATAATTGCAAACAGTGTGAAGGTAATGGCCATTTCTACGTTCCGAGCAACCTAGGCTTCACTCTAGGGCGTTGCTCCACCAGATCGAATAGCTAGGGCCTAAGAAGTCAACGCCAGAAGTATAAAGTACGATATAAATACAACAGCTTTTCCATCGTAGAAAACGATTAATGGCAACCAGTGTGAATGTTATGGTCATTTCTACGTTCCGGTCAACCTAGGCTTCACTCTATTACGTTGCTCCACCAGATCGAATAGTTAGGGCCTATGAAGTCAACGCCAGAAGCTAAAATAGAATAAAGCTGCAACAGTTTTTCCATCGTATAACAGGAATAATTGCAACCAGTGTGAAGGTAATGGTATGTTCTACGTTCCGGGCAACCTAGGCTTCACTCTAGGGCGGTGCTCCACCAGATCAAATAGTTAGGGCCTAAGAAGACAACGCCAGAAGCATAAATTACAATATAAGTACAACAGCTTTTCCATCGTATATAATGTATATTCGCAAACAGTGTGGAAGTAATGGTCACTTCTACGTTCCGGGCAACCTAGGCGTCACTCTAGGGTGTTGCTCCACCAGATGGAATTGCTAGGGACTGTGAATTCAATGCCAGAAGCATAAAATGCAATATAAATTTAACAGCTTTTCCATCGTATATTAGGAATAATAGCAACCAGTGTGAAAGTTATGGTCATTTCAACGTTCCGGGCAACCTAGGCATCACGCTAGGGTGTTGCTCCACCAGATAAAATAGCTAGGGCCTGAGAAGTCAACGCCAGAAGCATAAATTACAATATAAGTACAACAGCTTTTCCATCGTATGTAATGTATATTTACAACCAGTGTGGAAGTAATGGACATTTCTACGTTCCGGGCAACCTAGGCTTAACGCTAGGGTGTTGCTCCACCAGATGGAATAGCTAGGGCCTTAGAAGTCAACGCCCGAAGCATAAAATGCAAAATAAATATAACAGCTTTTCCATCGTATGAAACGAATAACAGCAACAAGTCTGAAAGTACTGGACATTTCTACGTTCCGGGTAACCTAGGTTTCACACTAGGGCGTTGCTCCACCAGATGGAATAGCTAGGGCCTTAGAAGTCAACGCCCGAAACATAAAATGCAATTTAAATATAACAGCTTTTCCATCGTATAAAATGAATAATTGCAGACAGTGTGAAAGTAATGGTCATTTCTACGTTCCGGGCAACCTAGGCTGCACTCTAGGGTGTTGCTCCACCAGATGGAATAGCTAGGGCCTTAGAAGTCAACGCCCGAAACATAAAATGCAATTTAAATATAACAGCTTTTCCATCGTATGAAACGAATAACAGCAACCAGTATGAAAGTACTGGTCATTTCTACGTTCCGGGTAACCTAGGTTTCACACTAGGGCGTTGCTCCACCAGATCGAATAGCTAGGGACTTAGAATTCAACGCCAGAAGGATAAAATACAATATAAGTACAACAGTTTTTCCATCTTATAAAATGAATAACTGTAACCAGTGTGAAAGTACTGGTCATTTCTACGTTCCGGGCAACCTAGGCTTCACTGTAGAGTGATGCTCCACCAGATGGAATAGGTAGTGCCTTAGAAGGCAACGCCAGAAGCATAATATACAAGATAAATATAACAGTTTTTCCAGCGTATAAAACGAATAATAGCAATCAGTGTGAAAGTTGAGGTCATTTCTACGTTCCGGGCAACCTAGGCTTCACCCTAGGGCGTTGCTCCACCAGATCAAACAGTTAGGGCCTTAGAAGTTAACGCCCGAAGCATAAAATACAAAACAAATAGAACAGTTTTTCCATCGTATAAAACGAATAATAGCAACCAGTTGAAAGTTATGGTCATTTCTACGTTCCGGGCAACCTAGGCTACACCCCAGGGCGTTATTCCACAAGATCGAATAGTTAGTGCCTTAGAAGTCAACGCCAGAAGCATAAAATACAATATAAGTACAACAGTTTTTCCATCGTATGAAATGAATAATTTTAAACATTGCGAAAGTAATGGTCATTTCTACGTTCCGGGCAACCTAGGCGTCACTCTAGTGCGTTGCTCCACCACATATGATAGCTACGGCCTTAGACGTCAACGACAGAATCATAAAATGCAATAAAGATGCAACAGCTTTTCCATCGTATAAAACGAATCATTGCAACCAGTATGAAAGTTATTGTCCTTTCTACTTTCCGGGCAGCCTAGGCTTCACCCTAGGGCGTTGCTCCAACAGATTGAATAGTTAGGACCTTAGAAGACAATGCCCGAAGCATAAAATGCAATAAAAATACAACAGTTTTTCCATCATATAACAGGAATAATTGCAACCAGTTTGAAAGTGATGGTCATTTCTACGTTACGGGAAACCTAGGCTTCACTCTAGGGCGTTGCTCCACCGGATCGAATAGTTAGTGCCTTCGAAGTCAACGCCAGAAGCATAAAATTCAATAAAGATGCAACAGCTTTTGTATCGTATAAAAGGAATAACTGCCAACAGTGTGAAAGTACTGGTCATTTCTACGTTCCGGGTAACCTAGGCTTCTCTCTAGTGCGGTGCTCCACCAGATCAAATAGTTACGGCCTAAGAAGTCAACGCCAG
The DNA here is from genome assembly GCF_051401765.1 of Calliopsis andreniformis. Taxonomy (NCBI): domain Eukaryota; kingdom Metazoa; phylum Arthropoda; class Insecta; order Hymenoptera; family Andrenidae; genus Calliopsis; species Calliopsis andreniformis. The sequence goes on from NW_027480428.1 coordinate 7,568,693, forward strand.
AAGCATAAATTACAATATAAGTACAACAGCTTTTCCATCGTATGAAACGAATAATGGTAACCAGTGTGAAAGTTATGGTCATTTCTACGTTCCGGTCAACCTAGGCTTCACTCTAGGACGTTGCTCCACCACATCGAATAGTTAGGGCCTGTGAAGTCAACGCCAGAAGCATTAAATACAATAAAGGTGCAACAGTTTTTCCATCGTATAACAGGAATAATTGCAACCAGTGTGAAGGTAATGGTATGTTCTACGTTCCGGGCAACCTAGGCTTCTCTGTAGGGCGGTGCTCCACCAGATCAAATAGTTACGGCCTAAGAAGTCAACGCCAGAAGCATAAATTACAATATAAGTACAACAGCTTTTCCATCGTATATAATGTATATTTGCAAACAGTGTGGAAGTAATGGTCACTTCTACGTTCCGGGCAACCTTTGCTTCACTCTAGGGTGTTGCTCCACCAGATGGAATTGCTAGGGACTTAGAATTCAACGCCCGAAGCATAAAATGCAAAATAACTAGAACAGTTTTTCCATTGTATAAAACGAATAACTGCAACCAGTCTGAAAGTACTGGTCATTTCTACGTTCCGGGTAACCTAGGTTTCACACTAGGGCGTTGCTCCACCAGATCGAATAGCTAGGGACTTTGAACTCAACGCCAGAAGGATAAAATACAATATAAGTACAAAAGTTTTTCCATCGTATAAAATGAGTAATTGCAAACATTGTGAAAGTAATGGTCATTTCTACGTTCCGGGCAACCTAGGCGTCACTCTAGGGCGTTGCTCCACCACATCTAATAGCTACGGCCTTAGAAGTCAACCCCAGATGAATAAAATACAATAAAGGTGCAACAGCTTTTCCATCGTATAAAACGAATAATTGCAACCAGTGTGAAAGTTATGGTCATTTCTACTTTCCGGGCATCCTAGGCTTCACCCTAGGACGTTGTTCCACCAGATCGAACAGTTAGGGCCTAAGAAGTCAACGCCAGAAGCATAAAATACAATATAAATATAACAGTTTTTCCATCGTATAAAACGAATGATAGCAACCAGTGTGAAAGTTATGGTCATTTCTACGTTCCGGGCAACCTAGGCTTCACTCTAGGGCGTCGCTCGACCAGATAGAATAGCTAGGGCCTTAGAAGTCAACGCCCGAAGCATAAAATACAAAATAAATAGAATAGTTTTTCCATCGTATAAAACGAATAATTGCTACCGGTGTGAAAGTTATGGTCATTTCTCCGTTCCGGGCAACCTAGGCCCCACTCTAGGGCGCTGCTCCACCAGATCGAATAGTTAGGGCCTTAGAAGTCAACGCCAGAAGCATAAAATACAAAATAAATAAAACAGTTTTTCCATCGTATAAAACGAATAATTGCAACCAGTGTGAAGGTAATGGTCTTTTTTACGTTCCGGGCAACCTAGGCTTCACCCAAGGGCGTTGTTCCACCAGATGGAATAGTTAGGGCCTAAGAAGTCAACGCCGGAAGCATAAAATACGATATAAATACAACAGCTTTTCCATCGTATAAGACGAATAATTGCTACCAGTGTGAATGTAATGGTCATTTCTACGTTCCGGGCAACCTAGGCTTCACTGTAGGGCGTTGCTCCACCAGATCGAATAGTTAGGGCCTAAGAAGTCAACGCCAGAAGCATAAAATACAACATAAATACAACAGATTTTCCATCGTATATAATGTATATTTGCAAACAGTGTGAAAGTAATGGTCATTTCTATGTACCGGGCAACCTAGGCCCCACTCTCGGGCGTTGCTCCACCAAACCGAATAGCTAGGGCCTTAGAAGTCAACGCCAGAAGCATAAAATACAATAAAGATGCAAAAGTTTTTCCATCGTATAACAGGAATAACTGCAAACATTGTGAAAGTAATGGTCATTTCTACGTTCCGGGCAACCTAGGCGTCACTCTAGGGCGTTGCGACACCAGATCGAATAGATAGGGCCTTAGAAGTCAACGCCCGAAGCATAAAATACAAAATAAATCAACAGATTTTCCATCGTATAAAACGAATAATTGCAACCAGTATGAAAGTTAACGTCATTTCTACTTTCCGGGCAACATAGGCTTCACCCTTGGTCGTTGCGCCAACAGATTGAATAGTTAGGGCCTTAGAAATCAACGCCCGAAGCATAAAATACAAAATAAATAGAACAGTTTTTCCTTCGTATAAAACGAATAATTGCTACCGGCGTGAAAGTTATGGTCATTTCACCGTTCCGGGCAACCTAGGCCCCACTCTAGGGTGCTGCTCCACCAGATCGAATAGTTAGGGACTAAGAAGTCAACGCCAGAAGCATAAAACACTATATAAATACAACAGTTTTTCCATCATATAAAACGAATAATTGCAACCAGGATGAAAGTTATGGTCATTTCTACTTTCCGGGCAACCTAGGCTTCACTCTTGGGCGTTGCTCCACCAGATCGAATAGTTAGGGCCTTAGAAGTCAACGCTAGAAGCATAAAATGCAAAATAAATAAAACAGTTTTTCCATCGTATAAAACGAATAATTGCTACCAGTGTGAAAGTTATGGCCATTTCTACGTTCCGCGCAACCTAGGCTTCACCCTAGGGCGTTGTTCCACCAGATGGAATAGTTAGGGCCTAAGAAGTCAACGCCAGAAGCATAGAATACGATATAAATCAACAGCTTTTCCATCGTATAAAACGAATAATTGCAACCAGTGTGGAAGTTATGGTCATTTCTACGTTCCGGGCCACCTAGGCTTCACTCTAGGGCGTTGCTCGACCAGTTAGAATAGCTAGGGCCTTAGAAGTCAACGCCCGAAGCATAAAATACAAAATCAATAGAACAGTTTTTCAATCGTATAAAACGAATAATTGCAACCAGTGTGAAGGTAATGGTCTTTTCTACGTTCCGGGCAACCTACGCTTCACTCTAGGGCGGTGCTCCACCAGATCAAATAGTTAGGGCCTAAGAAGTCAACGCCAGAAGCATAAAATACAACATAAATACAACAGATTTTCCATCGTATATAATGTATATTTGGAAACAGTGTGAAAGTAATGGTCATTTCTATGTACCGGGCAACCTAGGCCCCGCTCTCGGGCGTTGCTCCAACACATCTAATAGCTACGGCCTTAGAAGTCAACCCCAGATGAATAAAATACAATAAAGATGCAACAGCTGTTCCATCGTATAAAACGAATATTTGCAGCCAGTGTGAAAGTTATGGTCATTTCTACTTTCCGGGCTTCCTAGGCTTCACCATAGGACGTTGTTCCACCAGATCGAACAGTTAGGGCCTAAGAAGTCAACGCCAGAAGCATAAAATACAATATAAATATAACAGTTTTTCCATCGTATAAAACGAATGATAGCAACCAGTGTGAAAGTTAACGTCATTTCTACTTTCCGGGCAACATAGGCTTCACCCTTGGGCGTTGCACCAGCAGATTGAATAGTTAGGGCCTAAGAAGTCAAAGCCAGAAGCATAAAATACAACATAAATACAACAGATTTTCCATCGTATATAATGTATATTTGCAAACATTGTGAAAGTAATGGTCATTTCTACGTTCCGGGCAACCTAGGCGTCACTCTAGGGCGTTGCGACACCAGATCGAATAGATAGGGCCTTAGAAGTCAACGCCCGAAGCATAAAATACAAAATAAATCAAACAGTTTTTCCATCGTATAAAACGAATAATTGCAACCAGTATGAAAGTTAACGTCATTTCTACTTTCCGGGCAACATAGGCTTCACCCTTGGTCGTTGCGCCAACAGATTGAATAGTTAGGGCCTTAGAAATCAACGCCCGAAGCATAAAATACAAAATAAATAGAACAGTTTTTCCATCGTATAAAACGAATAATTGCAACCAGTGCGGAAGTTACGGTCATTTCTACGTTGCGGGCAACCTGGGCTTCACTCTAGGGCGTTGCTCGACCAGATCGAATAGCTAGGGCCTTAGAAGTCAACGCCAGAAGCATCAAATACAAAATAAATAAAACAGTTTTTCCATCGTATAAAACGAATAATTGCAACCAGTGTGAAGGTAATGGTCTTTTCTACGTTCCGGGCAACCTAGGCTTCACTCTCGGGCGGCGCTCCACCAGATCAAATAGTTAGGGCCTAAGAAGTCAACGCGAGAAGCATAAAATACAACATAAATACAACAGATTTTCCATCGTATATAATGTATATTTGCAAACAGTGTGAAAGAAATGGTCATTTCTATGTCCCGGGCAAGCTAGGCCCCACTCTCGGCCGTTGCTCCAACAAATCGAATAGCTAGGGCCTTTGAAGTCAACGCCAGAAGCATAAAATACAATAAAGATGCAAAAGTTTTTCCATCGTATAACAGGAATAACTGCAAACAGTGTGAAAGTAATGGTCATTTCCATGTTCCGGGCAACCTAGTCTTCACTCTAGGGCGTTGTTCCACCAGATCGAATAATTAGGGCCTAAGAAGTCAACGCCAGAAGAATAAAATACAATATAAGTACAAAAGCTTTTCCATCGTATAAAATGAATAATTGCAAACATTGTGAAAGTAATGGTCATTTCTACGTTCCGGGCAACCTAGGCGTCACTCTAGGGCGTTGCTCCACCACATCTAATAGCTAAGGCCTTAGAAGTCAACCCCAGATGAATAAAATACAATAAAGGTGCAACAGCTTTTCCATCGTATAAAACGAATAATTGCAACCAGTGTGAAAGTTATGGTCATTTCTACTTTCCGGGCATCCTAGGCTTCACCCTAGGACGTTGTTCCACCAGATCGAACAGTTAGGGCCTTAGAAGTCAACGCCAGAAGCATAAAATACAATATAAATATAACAGTTTTTCCATCGTATAAAACGAATGATAGCAACCAGTGTGAAAGATATGGCCATTTCTACGTTCCGGACAACCTAGGCTTCACTCTAGGGCGTTGCGCCACCAGATCGAATAGCTAGGGCCTTAGAAGTCAACGCCCGAAGCACAAAATACAAAATAAATACAACAGTTTTTCCATCGTATAAATCGAATAATTGCAACCAGTATGAAAGTCAACGTCATTTCTACTTTCCGGGCAACATAGGCTTCACCCTTGGGCGTTGCACCAACAGATTGAATATTTAGGGCCTTAGAAGTCAACGCCCGAAGCATAAAATACAAAACAAATAGAACAGTTTTTCCATCGTATAAAACGAATAGTTGCAACCACTGTGAAAATTATGGTCATTTCTACGTTCCGGGCAACCTAGGCTTCACCCTAGGGCAATGCTCCAACAGATTGAATAGTTAGGGCCTTAGAAGTCAACGCCAGAAGCATAAACTGCAATAAAGATGCAACAGTATTTCCATCGTATAACAGGAATAATTGCAACCAGTGTGAAGGTAATGGTATGTTCTACGTTCCGGGCAACCTATGCTTGACTCTAGGGCGGTGCTCTACCAGATTAAATAGGTAGGTCGTAAGAAGTCAACGCCAGAAGCATAAAATACAATATAAATACAACAGCTTTCACCTCGTATATAATGTGTAATTGCAAACAGTGTGAAAGTAATGGTCATTTCTACGTTCCGGGCAACCTAGGCTTCACTCTAGGGCGTAGCTCCACCACATGGAATAGCTCCGGCCTTAGAAGTCAACGCCTGAAGCATAAAATACAATAAAAATACAACAGTTTTTTCATCGTATAACAGGAATAATTGCAACAAGCGTGAAGGTAATGGTTATTTCTACATTCCGAGCAACCGAGGGTTCACTCTAGGGCGTTGCACCACTAGATCAAATAGTTAGGGCCTTAGAAGTCGACGCCAGAGGCAGAAAAAACAATATAAATACAACATTTTTTCCATCGTATAGCAGGGATAATTGCAGCCTACGTGGAAGTAGTGGTCATTTCAACGTTCCGGGCAACCTAGGCTTCACTCTAGGGCGTAGCTCCACCACAGGGAATAGCTCCGGCCTTAGAAGTCAACGCCTGAAGCATAAAATACAATAAAAATACAACAGTTTTTTCATCGTATAACAGGAATAATTGCAACAAGCGTGAAGGTAATGGTTATTTCTACATTCCGAGCAACCGAGGGTTCACTCTAGGGCGTCGTTCCACCAGATCGAATAGTTAGGGCCTTAGAAAACAACGACAGAAGCATAAAATACAATAAAAATGCAACAGTTTTTCTATCGTATAACAGGAATAATTGCAAACAGTGTGAAGGTAATGGTCATTTCTACGTTCCGGGCAACCTAGGCTTCCCCAAGGGCGTTGTTCCACCAGATCGAATAGTTAGGACCTTAGAAGTCGTCGCCAGAAGCATAAAATACAATCAACATGCAACAGTCTTTCCACCGTTTAAAAGGAATAATTGCAACCAGTGTGAAACTAATGGTCATTTCTACGTTCCCGGCGACATAGACTTCACTCTTGGACGTTGCCGCACCAGATCGTATAGCTAGGACCTTAGCAGTCAACGACAGAAGCATAAAATACAATTAAAATACAACAGCTTTTCCATCGTATAAAACGAATAATTGCAACCAGTGTGAAAGTTATGGTCATTTCTACGTTCCGGGCAACCTAGGCTTCACTCTAGGGCGTTGTTTCACCAGATTGAATAGCTAGTGCCTAAGAAGTCAACGCCAGAAGAATAAAATACAATATAAGTACAACAGCTTTTCCATCGTATAAAATGAATAATTGCAAACATTGTGAAACTAATGGTCATTTCTACGTTCCAGGCAACCTAGGCGTCACACTAGGTCGTTGCTCCACCACATCTAATAACTACGGCCTTAGATGTCAGCGCCAGGAGCATAAAATACAATATAAATACAACAGCTCTGCCATCGTATAAAATGAATAATTGCAAACAGTGTGAAAGTAATGGTCATTTCTACGTTCAGAGCAACCTAGGCTTCACTCTAGGGCGTAGCTCCACCACATGGAATAGCTCCGGCCTTAGAAGTCAACGCCTGAAGCATAAAATACAATAAAAATACAACAGTTTTTCCATCGTATAACAGGAATAATTGCATCAACTGTAAAGGTAATGGTCATTTCTACGTTCCGGG